>NC_045962.1:83170813-83364683 GCF_010909765.2 Amblyraja radiata | reverse complement strand
GGGGAGGCGGGGCCTCTCGTACTGTCACCGCCCCCCCCTCTCCCATGTAATCCCATTGGCTGCTGCCGCCGGCGTTCCCGCGCGCTGCCTCTTCCCACCAAGTCGGGCCCGCGCGCGGGGATTGTTGGCGCCATTTTGAAGGGTTGCCTCCTTCCCGTCATGGCGTCCACATCTACATCTACAGCTCACTGTTCTGCTGTAAATTGCTGCCATCGACAATGTAGATGACCCTCTCTGTCAGGTTCCCCAATAACAAAGAAAGGTGAGGAAATATAATTGTTTTCTGTAATTAGGAAACAGAAAAATAGAAATAGTCAGCAGGAGGCCTTCGAGCCCCGCACCGCAATTCATTGTGATCATGGCAGATCGAGCCCAAGCAATGACCCGTGCCCGCCTTATCCCCTATCTCTTGATTCCACTGCCCCTAGGCTCTATCTAACTCTCTCGATATTATTCTGTCTGAAAATGTTATTTCTGTCCTCCATCAACAGTCATTGCGAAGCTAAGTTTGTCGGACAAAGTTCTATTACATTTTTTAAATAGATCTTCTACTTACCACATAATAAAGTCATCATTTTTGTAATTCTGTACATTTGTTTTGTTCTTGGAAGACAGGGGTCTCAAAATATGGCCCGCGGCAACATCAGGCCACCACCGGATTTTTCAAGCTCAGTTCTTGTAGGGGAGCGCAGCGGCCGGGGCTCTCTTGGTTTTGTTAGCGGTTAGGTCCTCGAAGTGGCAGAGCCGAGACCACAAGCCCGCCATTGAAGAATGGGCGGTGGGGGGGGGGGGGTTCGACGACGGCCAGAATGAGGGGGGCGCTAATTATAACGTGGCATTGGTTCTACTACTCGTTCAAGGAGAAAGAGATCTCATCCAGAGGAATCTCTCCTTCTTCTCTCTTCCTCCCTTCTCTCTGCTTCCTCCTTCACGCGAAACTCCCCTTCTCTCTCTGAACACTGAACTGGACCAGTTTTCCAACAAGCAGACCAAGACCAAGGCTAAATTGGAATGCAGTTCCAACGCTTTTGACATCCCTAACCCGCCGAAACGTTGTTTTCCCAAACACCAGGTTACTCAAGAGGAAGAACGAGAACCTCCGTTACGTGTGTATATATATATAATACACAACACATCTTTGTAAATAAATTGGTCATCAAAACTAAGAAACTGGGCAATCTTCAATTTGGCAACCACACTGTCATCGGCCATCTAGGTCACACAGATCCATAAGGTAATGTACCGTTTAGTTCACATGCGGTTGTCCACCCAGATGGAATGCAGTATCTACTACACATGATCAGGTGATATGAATAGTGGAACATGGGTGTTTGACCAATTTTTATTGTTCCATGTATTCCTTAAACATAGAACGGAATAAGAACTACGTGCACTTACTGTGTCAACCAGATCACTGGTGGACACCACGTGACAACCGTTACACAAAATGTATTTGTGTATTCTGATGCCATTTTCGGAACTTGCCATCAATGTGCTATCTTTTCTATATTGTTGTTGATACTATGTTAGCCATGAACCCAATAAAGTGCTTGTCAACCTTATTTAAGGAATTTGAAATTTGACCCCATATGTCATATTTTTGTGAGCAGATGTATATATATAACTGCTCACAAAAATATGACATATATATATTCCATTTACTTTCATTTGAGGCGAGGTCAAGCAAAGCAAAAGCAAAGCAAAAGCACAGGGCTAACTTAGGGCTCATTTAGGGCTAACAAATCATTTATTGCAAGCACATTAAGGGTTAAATCATTTATTGCAAACATATTGTAGACTCAGTTCTGTTGACTCACAGCAGAATCACAGTTGTGGACTCTCCCTCACGATCTTCCAGAGTGACTGACTCACGTCCAGGCATCTGGGGTTTTATACTCCAAGAACCAAGTTGGTGGATGGAACTGTGCTACAAAATACGAGTCCTGGTAAGATGGACACAAAAAAACTAGAGAAAACTCAGAGGGTCAGGCAACATCTGGAGAAAAGGAAAAGGTGACATTACAGGTCGAGACCCTTCTTCAGACAAGGTCTCTGAATAGTCTGAAGAAGGGTCTCCAACCAGAAAACCCACCTATTCCTTTCCCAGAGATGCTGTCGATCCACTGAGTTACCAGGTTTTGCCTCCATCTTCGGTGTAAACCGACATCCACAGTTGCTTCCTACACATGCCCTGGGAAGGTGGCAGGAAGGGGACTGGATGCTACTGGAATGCTATGCCTACTTTATGAAGAATCCGTTTGCCTTATAAAACACACCTTTTCACTTGCAATTACTTGCATGCCACACTCCCATGGCCTCAGTTCCAGAATCCCTTTTAGAACACTTACTTTTATCATAACTTATTTCTCCTTATTCTTGCACATATATCCACTTGTTCATCTGCCCACTCCACAATGGCGTATACTTGCAAGTTTTGTGTCATCCCAAAAGATATATAAAGGATGGCTTGCCCCTAAGACAAAGGTAAGTCATTAATACATAAAAAATGCAAACTAACTTTTAGGAAACAACTATTCATCTTCTCAAGTGCAAAAAAAACAAACCATTCACCACAACTCTCTATTAGACAATTTAATATCCATGCCATCAATGTCCTGTTCACCATTGTGCTTCAAATTTTCTGATAAGCCTGTTTTACATAGATATGCCCTCACAATCGGGTCGTTAATTAATCTCATCATATTGCACAATACTAGGTTTAGTGTCGGCTCAAGGGAATGCAGATGCTGGAATCTGGAGCAAAAAATAAATGACAGGGGAGCTCAGTGGGTCAGGCAGCATCTGTGGAGGGGAATGGATAATAATGTTTTGGATCAGGGAACCTTCTTCAGATTGATGTAGTATCTGGATGTCATATGCTGAAAAGCTTTAGATTAGAGCATCATTCAAACACTATGATAGAAATGTGCTAGTCGAGATGGAGATGTTTTTGGGGTGCATCTTTGTATGTGTTAATGTTCTGGAGATCTCTGATGCTGGCTGGTAGGGTATTCCAATCCCTTGCGGTCTTGAAGAAAAACGAGTTAGAAAGTGCTAATGAAGAGTCGTGCGGAATGGAATACTTTCCAGGTGGTAGCTTCTGGTTGACATGCCTATGGGTGCTTGGAGTACACTGGTTGTGGTTCCCCATCTTTAAATCAATAGTGGTATAGGGTGATTCACGAAAGGTCACTGGAGCGTAGATCCGCACCCACGTGACCGCAAAATTTAACTGGAGTACATGCGTCCGGTACATGTTAGTGAATGGGAAAAACACGCACTTTCACACCCGTTAAAAACATCGACAGGGCAGTTTAGGACATTTTATTATTTGCCAAAATATATTTCTCAATGTTCTTGTTTAAAGCCTGCACAATCTGCTTTAATACTCTCTTCTTGTTGCACGTGCATGGCGTTCTTGTGCACATTGTCTATCCTGCTCACAGTGGGTGCCCAAAGGATTGTTGACATCATTCCATGCTGCAGGCTTGTCTGTTATTAGATGATAAATAATAAATAACTAAGTAGTTTGGGTGATTGTGCAGGCTTTAACAAGAAACATTGAGAATATATTTTGGCAATAATAAAATGTCCTAATTTTGTCCAACTAACAGCTGACAATTATCCCATTCCTTAGCTTGCATTGAGTAAAATTTATTTCAAACGCATTGATAGTTTTACGATTATTTAATGGTAAATGGAGCTTCAGAAGCGTTTTCACATTTTGCATGTTAAAACCCACCTGAGAACCATGGGCGATTTTGCAATTTTACTGACGGATTTTTCACTTTTAAAACTTTTCATATAACAAATGAATAAAGATAAAAAGTCAATAATGCCTTTTGATGAAAATGCAGCGAGCAACGCGATAATTCCCGATATTTTTTCGATCTTTAAATCTCCACGGCAAAAATACTTCCGCTGTTTTGCACCTTCAGCTCCCTCTTGAATTTACCTTAGTTCTATCTTTCTTTGGACTGTAAATTAGGTAGCTGTGCCTCACGGTCACCCCGACTGGCACAGTAAATTGCAGCTCAAAAACTGGCGGATTCGATGTTTTTAACGGGTGTGAAAGTGCGTGTTTTCCATTCACTAACGTACGGAAGGACGCATGTACTGCAGTGGGTGCGGATCTACGCTCCAGTGACCTTTCGTGAAATCACCCTATTCTTGATCTTGTGGAATGTTGTCTGTCTAGTCACTGCAATGTAGAGGGCAGAAAGTAGCAAAGAGAAAACTCCCCACATACATACTGCATATTTTGTGTGTAGTCCAGTTTACTGTAGTCTGCTCTCTGCTGGCTTCAGAGTATGCTGCTGTAAGAACAGTCCTGAAATCTTCCCTCAATTCTTACCAAGTCAATCTAATTTCCATTTCTACGTGTAGCTTAATATCCACATGATGTTTAAACTTCTTTAACAAGCATTCATTATTTCTTCCTAAACTCTGCCCCACCATGTAATTACCTTTATGGGCCCCATACACCACTCTCACCACTTTTATTCATTCTTATCACTAAATAGTAATAATAGTATTAAAAGTATAACAGTAAATAAGGGTAATTTGATTTAAAAGGATTAAAAATACTTTTGAAAGGACTTTAGAGGCTTGCTGGGAGTACATGAAGAGGACAGTTTCATTTTACACACTGGATTGCAATCTGATTTGGGGTAATCGAATACTTTAATGTTGTCATCATGATCGTGCAACGACTAGTTTGAAATCATTTACAGAAACTATTGGCGAAGCAAAATTATAGATCAGAAAGCAGACAGCCACAGAAAGGAAAAGTAGCAAGTACTTAAAAGGTGCCAGGCAATAACCATCGCAACAAGACAAAGTCTAACACTTGACAATCAATGGTGTTACCATCTCTAAATCCCCCATTATATATATTTTGCTGGTTAACATTGACCAAAAGCCCTACTGAATTACCATACAGAAGATGGATGCTGGAGTAACTCAGCAGAATAGGCGGCATCTCTGGAGATGGGTGGTTCTTGGTCCTCCAAAATATTCCAAGTGGAATTTAAACTGGAGGTGGTGGAGGGAGGACTTAAGCCAGAAAGGGTTATTGGGAAGAAAGAGCTACTTTAAATTTAGTTGCATCTGGTTGGGTAGCTATAGTAGGGTGGAGATTATTCCATGCTTTAATTGTGCGGGGGAAGAACGAATTGCTGTACACATCTGTCTTTGTAGCTGGAATCACGAATTGGATCGAATGCCCTCGTCTGCTCCTAATTGGTTTGTTTTTTTTGTAGGTCTTGTAATCTATGTCGAGCTGACCATTTAACATTTTGTAAAAACAGGTCAAACGGTGAGGTTTGCGTCTCTTGGAGAGGGTTCCACCCCAGAGAATTCAGAAGTTTGGTAACACTCGCTTCTCTTTCATAGGTGTTAGTAACAAATCGAGCTGCCTGTCTTCGATGGAAGAACACACGTTCGATGGAAGAACACACGTTCGTGGTGTTTTGCGTTAAGGTCAAAGATGGTATTCAGTGGTGAGTGTATCACCTGTTTGACTCTCCATCCCTTTCCACCATCTGTAAGGCACAAGCCGGGAGCACTGACACACGTCTACTTCACATCTGCAAGCAATACTTGGTTAAAGTAGATATAAGAAACTGCAAATCTATAGTCACAGCCATTCAGAAAGTTGCAAAAAGCCACCGACACGAACACCAAGATGAGGACTCATTCTAAATATGGACTCCGGGTTTGTGTAATTAGAGTCCATCTGAGTGATTGCTGTGTTCACTTCTGGTCCTTACCTATGGTGCGTGAAATGGAGGTCCTGAAATTTAGGCCTATTTATTGGCTAATTAGTATGAAGACAATAGACTTAAGGGCCTGTCCCACTTGGTGATTTATTCGGCGACTGCCGGCATCATATCAGTGTCGCCAAAGGATTTTGAACATTTCAAAATCCAGCGGCGACAAAAAAATGTGACACATGAAAAAACACCGCACGTCATACGTCAACACGCCACAAATCTTTCAGTGGGGTCAATGATGCCGGTAGTTGCCGAAAAAAATCGCCAAGTGGGACAGGCCCTTTAGAAACATGGGCCTTTTCGCGTGAGAACAGTTATTCTGAGATTTCATTGAAGTCTTTAAAAACAGCCTCTTCATTGATTGATTATCTCTTAAAGGGTGAGGAGAGTCCTAAGGGACATTCACCCAAGCTACACAAGGATAGAACTAGCTTGGGTGATAAACTGGAGCATATGGCTACTTGCACAGTGACCAGAGACTCACATCACAGCAAGTAGTCATATAGACTTTAAAATATTACAAAGTGCATTTAACGTGGAAGTGAGGAAATATTATACAAATAGAACCACTTGGATAGTGACTTTTATATAAGCTAGGTAAATTGCAAAAGAAAAGTTTAAAGTTTTCCTGAACCGAAATAAAGTGCAAACAGACACATACACACAGGCAAAGATGAATCAAAACATGGAGGCCGGAACCTGCTTAGCTTAGGTTATTGTTTGGGGCAATTATAGCACTGGAGGAAATTGTATTTGATATGGCTTTGTGTTGAAGAATGGGAAGCTGAATAAGGGGCCTCTTCTTAGGCCATCTCTATGGCATATTTTTGAGCTCTGAATGTGACATAAAGGTGAAGAGTTATGGCTTGTTTTGTTAGGTTTGACACAGAATTCAAGGCTGAGAGATGATAGACTGCAGTTAGCCTTGGCTGTGTACAATTATAATGTGTGATAAGGAATAAGATGTAAGTGAAGGAATAGTTGCTTTGAGAAATAATTGAAGGAGTAGTTTATAGAAGGTTGAAGCAGATGGAATTCTGACGTAATGGTCTGAGATGTAGTCTCTTGTGTTCTGCCTGGTACATGAGATTGGAAATCCTACTTCCGGATAACAGGAAAGGCACCAAACTTATATTAACTAAATTGACAGATTTACGACCCATGTATATTTGGATGGGAGATGGAAATGTGCGTTTTGAACTTAGAAACTGTAATTCAGCAAACTTATATAATTAATGTTTTAAAGACATAGGTAATGGTATTTCAAAATGTGTAAAATCATAGTACAGGTGCACAAGCTTTTATCCGGAGTTCCGTAAACCAAAAAGCTCCGAAAACCGGACATTTTTTCCAGGATGTCGTCTGCACACCAAAGCTCGCGTTTGGCAACAAACTTGACCCGAAACGACCCACGGTCAACCCAGGTCTGTACTACTGTAGCGGCTGCCTCCTCCCCGGAGACCGGGGAGACACTTAAACATCTGTAAATCATTGCTTAAATGTTAGTCAGTTAGTTTGGAGGGCTTTTATGTGAAGGGGAGGGGGGGGGGTGAAGGGGGAAACTTTAATTCTTAGTCCCCTACCTGGTCGGAGAGGCGGGGAGCGGGCAATGCCTTACCGGGTCGCCGTGCGGTAAGCCCCGGAGCGCTGTGGCCGCCGACTCCCAACATCGCGGAGATGGGGCTGCGGGCGTCCGGCCGCGGGCGGCGCCGGTTGTAGCTCCGACCCCGGCAACTCTACCCCTGGCTGCGCGGCGCTCAAATCCAGCGCGGCCCGCGGCCGGACGCCCGCAGCCCCAGCTCCGCGATGTTGTGTGTCGGCGGCCACAGCGCTCCGGAGCTTACCGCACGATGACCCAGTAAGGCATTGCCCGCTCCCCACTGGTATCCCAGCGCTGCGACGCCACCGACTCCCAACATCGCGGAGCTGGGGCTGCGGGCGTCTGGCTGGATTTGGAGCGCCGCGCAGCCAGGGGTAGAGTTGCCGGGGTCGGAGCTCCATCCGGCGCCGCCCGCGGCCGGACGCCCGCAGCCCCCAGCTCCGCGATGTTGGGAGTCGGCGGCCACAGCGCTCCGGAGCTTACTGCTCGGCGACCCGGTAAGGCATTGCCCGCTCCCCGACCAGGTAGGGGACTAAGAATTAAAGTTTCCCCCTTCACCCTCCCCCCCCCACCACATAAAATCCCTCCAAACTAACTGACTAACATTTAAGCAATGATTTACAATGATTCCCCGGTCTCCGGGGAGGAGGCAGCCGCTCCAGACTTTTCAAGCCGCCCGCGCTACCTACCTAATCTACGCTAAAAATCTTCCATTCGGAAATCCGAAAAATTCCGAAATCCGAGAAGTGTCTGGTCCCAAGGCTTTCGGATAAAAGGTTGTGCACCTGTAACACCAATTATGAAATGTATTGTCTTAGTAGAAAGGTACACTTTAGACTTATAGAAATTGTTTAGATTTATAGAAATATATTTTCTCTTGGTATAGAAAGTGTGTATGACTTGTGTGATCATTGTGTTATATACGTATCTTGTATTTTGAGTAGTGGTCTTTCATAAGAGCCTACTGGGGTTTTGCTGTGTTGAAATAAAATAATTCTAAAACAGTTATAAAGCACAGGCAAACAAAGGCTGTAATGAGGCCAGGGAAGGGGGATCATGTGACTGATGTTTTAAATCACCAGAAGGACTCAGATGATTGGTTACTAGCTTGTCATACCCTCTGTATCTGAAATGTGTAATACCTATATAAATGCCATGAGTTTGTATCAAAGTTACTCCTCCCTGGACCCGCCCCAGAGCATCAGCTCTGTGTTGGGAAGGTTCAAGAGACTAGTCTCAGCTGAATAAAGAATTGATTTTAACAGCAACAAGTGTTTGAGTCAAGTTGACTTTAGATTGAAAGAACTTAGTTTAACATTTGGTGTCAGGTGGGATTTTGGCTGGATAACCGACAACTCAAGGAACGGAAATAAGAGTCAAACTGCGCACTGATCAGACCAGAGGAATTGGCCAAGCAGGAGTGAGTAGTTAAACACCACTCTGTTTTCCTCTTCTCCGTATTCTCTGTGTAGTGGACCCTTCGTTCTTGTGTTGAACGGGATCCTGACAGAATCAAGTCAATCTAACAAACCTTGTTGAGTGGTAAGATAGACTTTTAAACAGACTGGTCCATTGGGAATGGAAAGACTCTGCCATTTGGAATGGAGAGACTTGGTCATTGGGAATGATCGATGGTAAATGACAGCTGAACTGGATCCTGTCAGCTAAACACTGACAATGCTAAATTCCTCTTGGTAATTTGGAATGGCAAGAGGGTTGAACTGGATCCTTCCTCTTGTCATTTGGAATGGCAAGAGGGGGGTTAAAGATTTGGAAACAGGGTCGGGTAAACACTGACAATGCAAAATTAATCTTGAATCATTTGGAATGGTGGGAAACAATTGAATTCAGATCCAGTGATGTCACGGTTGCTAAATAAGAAATAGTAAAACGTTAACGTCATTATATATTGTTGTAAGAATAAAGCATAAGAATATTAATACTGTGTATGCAATAAGTGGGTGTGAATATTGTAGTAAGGTGATAAATTTAATAAGTATTGAGACGAGAGTGTGCACACTAGAGGAATAAGCAACAGGAGAGAGAGAGAGAGAGAGAGAGAGAAGACTGAAAACAAGCAGGCTGGAAATTGTGGAAGATAAGAAAGGACTGTGCAGTTCAAATGGTTGGCCTTCAATTAGCAGAGGGAGACGAAGGGGAGGTATAGGAAAATAATTGGAATTTGATCCCTATCAGCCCCCGGGTCACAGTCCGAACCCTAGTCAGTGGTGACAGGAATTTACCCAAGTTTACCCAAGGCAGAGTCAGGAACCGACAATGCATCCACCTCAGGCGTCTGACCCAAGAAGAAGGAGAAGCCCCAGTTTAGTAGCAAGGCATACTAGGTCCCAGTCTAGAGAAGGTGCTGAAATAGACAGAATAAGAAAGCATCCTCCAGGTGCCAATATCCTGTCAGAACAGTCCCTAACCCCAGAGCCCTAATACCTCCTCCACCCAACCAACAAGACAATGGCGAAACATGCATGAATAATGTATGGCTGCCGTGGAAGCCAAATGAGATTATGTCAATTTTGTTGGGAGTGCCTAAGAAATGGAATCCACAAGCTTTCATTGAATTTTTAAGAACAACGATATCTGTATATCACGCTGATTCCCGAGATTTATGGGTACTAGTTCAGCAAGTCTTAACAGCGATTGAGTATACCAGATTCTTGGTTCATTTAACCTATAACAACCATGCAGCCCTGGTGGTGCACCCAGGGGCAGGTAACAATGAGGATCGATTACAGCTTATGCTGGCAGCCGTGTGTCTCACTCTCCAGCAGCCAATCGATATTTCAAAGGTTTTGGATATGAAACCAGAGGAAGGAGAAGCTGCAGAAGAATTTCTGGAAAGGTTTAAAACCATCTACGGTAACCAATCGGGTGACACTCAGTATCAGCAAGGAAATGACTCGCCACAGTTTTGTGCTATGGTTATGAACTGTTTGCCTTCCAGCGTCGCAATGGGTATTTAAACCAATAATATGGACTGGTCAGAGTCTTCATTGGCCCGCGTGTCAAGAGCTGTGAGAGCCTTTTGGAAAGACTGTCCTCTTGGAGACAGTGAAGCCCAGGTAAAGGTAAAAACGAATATGTGATGAGAGAAACGAGAGAAGTTCCACCAGTGGCTGTCCCTGACTGAGTGGGCTAACAAATCTGGATGTTACCCTGTTTACAGATGGCAGCTCATCCATTGTTGAAAAGGGAGAATGGTTGTCAGGCTATGTGATTGTCAATCAGGAGGGAACGACCATTGAAGCAGCGTCTTTTGAGGCTCCCTTCTAGGCCCAGCTAGCCGAACTATTTGCGCTGACTAGAGCCTGCACCCTGGCCGAAGAACTATCTGCAAATATTTACACGGACTGCCAATATGCTGTTGGAGTGGTTCATGATATGGACAATTATGGAAGAATCGGGGGTTTCTAACCTCTTCAGGGACAGTGATATCTCACAAATATTAGTTTCTAATTTGCTCTAGGCCATTCAGTTACCCAGTCAGCATGCTGTTATTATCAAAGTTAGATCCCATAGTATAGGCCAAGCCCCATAGACATGGGAAATTGCCTTGCCAACGAGTTAGCTAAGAAAGCTTCTAGGAGTTACCAAATTGTTGGGTCCCACATGATGAGGCAGATTAAAAATTCTACTAGGAATAAGTCTCCCTCGAAAAAAGGAATGCCAACCATCCAAGAAGTACTTCAAATACAGGAGGACGCTCTTGCACAGGTAAAACAGCTGTGGCAGGACCAGGGTTGTCTGTACGATCCTGTCACTAACTTATGGGTTACGCCTGCCGGACAGACTTGCAGGTCTGACGAGCTTGCGGTGTGGGTTATTGAATTTGTACACTTTGCAACTCATTGTGGGGCCAAGGCTGTAAGTGATATGATTTTAGAGACCTGGTGGCATCCAAAACTTTTGACTTGTCCCAGCGTATCAGCCAGCAATGTCTGATTTGCTAACAGCATAATCCAGGTAAAGGCTTGCCCTGTGAACCAGTTAAGACTCATTTACCATTTGAGACCTTTCAAATGGACTACATTGAGTTGGAATGATTTCAGTGTTGTAAGTATATTTTTGTAATTATTGATGTTTTTAGTAAATGAATAATTAGTGTAAACGCCTCTCATGTGTGGTAGCATTATGGCTTTTGAATGAATGCTGAAGTTAAGTCTTTTATTTGTAAATCACATGTTATAAGTGTAGGTGTGTGTCCCTTTAAAAAAAAAACTAAGCAGTTTTTACATTTCTGCTTTGCTTGGGAGTTGTATCACTATAAGTTTGGTTGTATCATTATAATTTTAGTTGTATCATTATAAGTTTAGTTGTATCATTATAAGTATAGTTTTGAATCCTTATTTTGCTATATGGTTAAGAATATGCGACTGATTACTGGACTGACTGACTGAAGGACGTTTAAATTGAGTGAATAGTTGTTTAAGCTAATTAAATAAGAAATGAGCTTTTTGTGAGCCTTTGCATATTTCAGATAAATTAAAATGAGGCAATTCATCCTGCTATGCATCCTGATGCTACTACAGATGGAGGGAAATGAAGGAAAAATTTGACGATGTGTCCCGGGACAAACAAGCAGAGCCTTTCACCTCTACAAAAGAGATGTGGTACAGTGCAATGGCCCAGATGCCTTTGGATCCTGGGATGTCACCAAGATTGACTATTGCAATGGGATACAGCGTCAGCCCGATTGGCAGGTAGACTTAGATAACCGACACCTATGGGAATTACCCTGTTGGTCTCTGGAGTGCAAATTTGACTTTTTCTGCAAACAGTATTCTTTGGAAGACAACTCGGCAAAGGAACATTTGTATGATGGACTATGCTATTGAGAAGCATTAGAGGTCTACCCTTGTTTACAGGAGAAAGGACATGAGAAAAATATGGGGGAAATGGGCATTGGAAGAAACAGACTCTTAACATGTTTATACAAGCCCATAATGAACTATTTGGTAAAGGACAAATTGTGTGTTACCTTGTTACTATCAGAAATACGTCTGTTCTCTTTACAGGATAGATATGCCTTATACTATCTGTTGGCACATGAGGGAGGGACATGTGCTATTGTGAAAGACAGATGTATGATGGGAATTCAGGACAGAACAGTAACATCACAAACATCAAAATGACATTATTACACTGCTCGATGGGATACAGGAGGGTATTGAATGGGGAGACTGGGGATTTGGGGGATTTTATAATTGGATCATTAGTACTACTTTGGTTCTGTCTTCACTAAGGAAGACATAAATAATCTGCCGGAAATAGCAGGGGACCGGGGGTCAAATGAGATGGAGGAACTGAGTGAAATCCAAGTTAGCTGGGAAGTGGTGTTAAGTAAATTGAATGAATTAAAGGCCGATAAATCCCCAGGGCCAGATAGGCTGCATCCCAGAGTACTTAAGGAAGTGCAGCAGGCAGTGAAGAAAGCGAATGGTATGTTAGCATTCATAGCAAAAGGATTTGAGTATAGGAGCAGGGAGGTTCTACTGCAGTTGTACAGGGTCTTGGTGAGACCACACCTGGAGTATTGCGTACAGTTTTGGTCTCCCAACCTGAGTGAAGACATTCTTGCCATAGAGGGAGTACAGGGAAAAATCACCAGACTGATTCCTGGGATGTCAGGACTTTCATATGAAGGGGTTGGACAGGCTAGATGCAGGAAGATTGTTTCCGATGTTGGGGAAGTCCAGAACAAGGGATCACAGTTTAAGGATTAGGGGGAAATCTTTTAGGACCGAGATGATGAAAACATTTTTCACACAGAGAGTGGTGAATCTGTGGAATTCTCTACCACAGAAGGTAGTTGAGGCCAATTCATTGGCTATATTTAAGAGGGAGTTAGATGTGGCCCTTGTGGCTAAAGGGATCAGGGAGTATGGAGAGAAGGCAGGTACAGGATACTGAGCTGGATGATCAGCCATGATCATATTGAATGGCGGTGCAGGCTCGAAGGGCTGAATGGCCTACTCCTGCACCTATTTTCTATGTTTCTATATATGCAGCAATAGTGGTTTTGTGTTTGTTCGTGGGAATTGCTTTTGTTAAATGTATTATTTCTAGACTAATGACAGTCTTGGGTAATGTGGAAACTGGTGAGAAGATATTATTGCAACATCTAGAAGAAGACATTCTAATGTTGAATGATGAGGTAGTTGAAAGGATGGTAAATGCGCAGGTTGAGAAAGAATTATTAGAAGATGAATGTATTAGAATGAATAAAATGGAGATAGATCAGTGGTATGGAACCCAGAATAGCTGAGCACCCTAAGGGTTAGGGTGTGAAGCACAGCAGAGAAGTAGGGAACAGCATTGGTGTCAACAAGCCAGCCTGCTGACCTACGTGGTCCAGGTTTTGGGGGCTATAAAGCATCTCGAGGTTAGGTATAAACTTGGATGACTAATAAGCCAATGCTGATGAATCTCTGCCTTGTGTTATTATCCTTTTAGTGGTCATAGAATGACCAGAGTTGGGAATGAGGAAATATTATACAAATAGAACCACTTGGATAGTGACTTTTATATAAGCTAGGTAAATTGCAAAAGAAAAGTTTAAAGTTTTCCTGAACCGAAATAAAGTGCAAACAGACACATACACACAGGCAAAGATGAATCAAAACATGGAGGCCGGAACCTGCTTAGCTTAGGTTATTGTCTGAAGAAGGGTTTCGGCCCGAAACGTCGCCTATTTCCTTCGCTCCATAGATGCTGCTGCACCCGCTGAGTTTCCCCAGCAATTTTGTGTACCTTAGCTTAGGTTATTGTTTGGGGGCAATTATAGCACTGGAGGAAATTGTATTTGATATGGCTTTGTGTTGAAGAATGGGAAGCTGAATAAGGGGCCTCTTCTTAGGCCATCTCCATGGCATATTTTTGAGCTCTGAATGTGACATAAAGGTGAAGAGTTATGGCTTGTTTTGCTAGGTTTGAGACAGAATTCAAGGCTGAGAGATGATAGACTGCAGTTAGCCTTGGCTGTGTACAATTATAATGTGTGATAAGGAATAAGATGTAAGTGAAGGAATAGTTGCTTTGAGAAATAATTAGATCGAGGGAGTAGTTTATAGAAGGTTGAAGCAGATGGAATTCTGACGTAATGGTCTGAGATGTAGTCTCTTGTGTTCTGCCTGGTACATGAGATTGGAAATCCTACTTCCCGATAACAGGAAAGGCACCAAACTTATATTAACTAAATTGACAGATTTACGACCCATGTATCTTTGGATGGGAGATGGAAATGTGTGTTTTGAACTTAGAAACTGTAATTCAGCAAACTTATATAATTAATGTTTTAAAGACATAGGTAATGGTATTTCAAAATGTGTAAAATTATAGTAACACCAATTATGAAATGTATTGTCTTAGTAGAAAGGTACACTTTAGACTTATAGAAATTGTTTAGATTTATAGAAATATATTTTCTCTTGGTATAGAAAGTGTGTATGACTTGTGTGATCATTGTGTTATATACGTATCATGTATTTTGAGGAGCGGTCTTTCATAAGAGCCTACTGGGGTTTTGCTGTGTTGAAATAAAATAATTCTAAAACAGTTATAAAGCACAGGCAAACAAAGGCTGTAATGAGGCCAGGGAAGGGGGATCATGTGACTGATGTTGTAAATCACCAGAAGGACTCAGATGATTGGTTACTAGCTTGTCATACCCTCTGTATCTGAAATGTGTAATACCTATATAAATGCCATGAGTTTGTATCAAAGTTGCTCCTGTCTGGACCCGCCCCAGAGCATTAGCTCTGTGTTGGAAGGTTCAAGAGACTAGTCTCAGCTGAATAAAGAATTGATTTTAACAGCAACAAGTGTTTGAGTCAAGTTGACTTTAGATTGAAAGAACTCAGTTTAACAGAAGATCATCACAAAATGTTTCAGAAAGGCGCGATAAAAGAATATCTGCTACCTCCATGGATAATCTAGAGCTTGGTTTTATGGCAATATTAAAAATAAATTAAACATTGCAGATAGTGGGAAAACTAAGGGATTAAATTAGTAAAGTAATTAAGATTCAGGAGAGGCCATAAAGAAAACTGTTAGTATAACAATCACAATCACAATAATACTTTATTAGCCAACTATGTTTTGCAACCTACGAGGAATTTCATTTGCCAAGTCAATCATACAAATAAAAAGCAACGGGACACACAAAACACATTTTAACATAAACATCCATCACAGAGACTCCTCCACATTCCTCACTGATGGAAGGCGAAAAAAAGTTCAATATCTTCCATTTGCTCTCCTGCAGTCGGGGGCCTCGAGCCCTCTTGACAGGACGATCTTGACTCCCGTAGCTGGCGACGGGCCCTCCGTGTCGAGGCGATCAGCTCTTGCATTGGGGAATGTCAGCTCCCCCACACCATCGAACCCCACGTCAGGCTGGTAGAACCTTCCCCAAAGTTGGAGCTCCCAACATCCACAGCCTCTCCCGAGACCGAGCTCCCGATGTAAAGTCCGCAGGCCGCGTTTGGAGCGATCCCAGGCAAGGGATCGACTCCGATGTAAGTCGATGGGGCCTAAGGTCAGTCCGAGGAGGCCTCCAGCTCCATCGATGGTAGGCCGCAGAGTGACTGGAGAATGCAATCCGAAAATTCATTGCCTCTCTGGCAAAGTAAGAAACTGATAAAAAAGGTTTCCCCTGACCCCTCCCCCTCCACCCACATAAAACAAACCGGACAACATTTACACAAACTTTTAACACTAAAAATTAAAAATAAGACATAAAAACAAACAGACCGATCGTGCGGCGCCCCAGGTGGTTCACAATGACAGTTTAGATTGTGTGAACCAAGCATGCATTCTTTATTCAAAAGTACAGAATACAAGGTATGAATAGACGATTCATAGAAACAGAAAATTACAGCACATCTCTTTTAAACTTTGCTCCTCTCACCTAAAGATATTAAGGTGGAGATCCCCATAGAACCCACAACGAACGGGATTCTGGCTAAAACCGATGCTTGTTCTGTCATGCATCTTGCAAATTGCCTCAAGGCATTACCTAGAACAATTTCTGAAACTAAAGGGCGGCACATTGGTAGAACCGCTGCCTTACAGCGCAAGAAATCCTGGTTTGATCCTGACGGTACTGTCTGTATGGAGTTTGTACGTTCTCCCTGTGACCTCCGTGGGTTTTTCCTGGGAGCTTCAGTTTCTCTGAATACTTTCAAGAGAGTGCTCTTAAAGATAGTGGAGTCAGGGGATATGTGGAGAAGGCAGGAACGGGGTACTGATTGTGGATGATCAGCCATGATCACATTGAATGGCGGTGCTGGCTCGAAGGGCCGAATGGCCTACTCCTGCACAATATTGTCCTCCCAAAGACATGCAGGTTTTTAGGTTAATTGGCTTGGTAAAATTGTAAATTGTCCCTAGTGTGTGTATGATAGTGTTAATGTGCGGGGCTCGCTGGTTGGCATGGATATGGTAGGTGAAGGACCTGTTTCCGCACTATATCTTTAAACTAAAATTAAACATACTTGGTTTCTTACTTGAAAATCAATAAACAGCACATTCTGGAATCTTGAACATTACACAAAGTGCTTGAGCAACTCTGTTATACCTGATTAAAGGATTTACGGGAAAGATAAGAAAATTGATAGAGAGGGAGCACCCTCCATTCTCAGGGGCAATTAAGGCAATAAATACTTAGCATGTTAGTAACTTTGACATGTCATGCACAAATAAATACAATAGAAATATGTCTTCAGCAAAAAGTCAAACTGCTGGAAGATATTGGGTAGATTACAACCCAATGGTATCAATATTGAATTCTCCAATTGTAAGTAATATCCCACTCCATTCCCTTTCTTATTCCTGTGCCCACCCCCCCACCCAGTGCATACCAATTTTTCCACCCACATCCCTCCCTCCAAATTTACATTTCACACCTCCTTATCTGACACAGTTTTACCTCCGTTGCACCTCCAGCCTTTGTCACCTACACCATCCATTGCCAATTAAAGCCCCCTTTTCTGTATGCACCTATCACTTGTCAGGGTTTGTTCCTCGCTCTCTTTTCCAGCATCCCCCCTCACCACGACAATTAGTCTGAAGATGTTACCTACCTATGTCCTTCCACAGATGCTGCCTGACCTGTTGAGTTACTCCAGCATTTTGTGTTTTTGCTCAAACTGGTGGAGAAAGTCAATGGGCCAGACAGGCATCTGTGGAGGGAAGTGGACAGTCAATGGAAATCTGTCTTAATTCCTATTGCATTATTGCATCATTAGGTTTATAACAGGTCAACTCCCGCAACTACACTACATTTTGTTTTAGCATTAAAGCTAAATGGAATGCAGAGAGTCGCCCTGGTAACTTGGACTGTTAATTGAGACGAATTGGGAGCTGTTCATTGAGTGTGATTCCAAGCTTTTCACCTCACGGTGATAGATTGGTTCCCAGAGAATGTCAGGCAGGCCAGCAAAAAAACCATTTATTTTTGGAGGTTACTGCAGGTTTGAAGGAATGGAGAGACCTCTGGGAGCAGCAGTTGGCTAAAATGGGAAGCATCTTGGATGTAATTTGAAGTTACAAAAACAAGGGCGACATTGGATGTACTTTTGCCACTAAGGTCATTATAAAACTCAAAAATAAATTACTTCTCAGGTTCATTTCAGGCAGTAACGTATGGGTTGCAGTTATTTAGCTCGGTGAATGTACATCAATATTTCATTTTGAAATAGCATTAATTTAGAGTCCCAACATTAATGTTCCAGCATTAAAAGTGATGAGGACGCGGTTTGCAGCTTTGAAAATCAAACGGCCAATTATACATCCAAAGCTTTATGCCTGTACTGATTAAGCAAATGAAATAGTTTCTGCAAGTTTCCCACTGACTGTGCATAAAATCACGAGAGGCCCAGTCAGGGTGAATGGGAAAGACCTATTTCATGGGTTACAGGGATTTGACAGATATTTTCACTGTGTTGAAAAAGAACACCAGGATAAGCGCTGATGTGTCATACAACCAAAACTACAGTGAAAAATATGTTGGCGTCTCTGTTAAACATGGTGTTTTTGGCAGCAGCTGATTATTAACATCATAAGAAATTGGGTGCACTCTTTATCCGGGCCAACTACTTTTAAAAGACAGACACAAATTGCTGGTATACCTTAGCAGGTCATGCACTGATTAAGCAAATGAAATAGTTTCTAGAGATCATGGTGACTTTACGGGTCGGGACACTTCTTCAGACTTATCTTCAACCAGTATCTGGGATTGTTCTCCTTGGAGATTGAACGGACCTACGGGGGCGCAGTGCTTGAGACCAGAATTCAATCGAGGTCTCAGCAACTATCACCACTGTATCTGCACATGTCCTTGTGACTGTGACGTTCCACCAGGTGTTCCAGTAAACTGGCCACTGTAAATGTATAAGTGTGTGATTGAATTTCAGAGGGACCTGATGATAATGTGGAGGGAATTAAAGAAATTAGATTCACTTCAGATTATTGTGAATGGGTGATCGATTGGTGGCACAGACTCGGTGGGCTAAAGAGGACGTTTCAGTGCTGTATCTTTCTTTCATATTCTGCTTGGGCAGTCTGCATCCCTGTGGCCTTAACATTGACTTCTCCAATTTCCGGTAGCCCTTGCTGTCTCCTCCCCTTCTCAGCTCTCCCTCAGCCCTCGGGCTCCTCCTCTTCCTTTCTTCTTCCCACCCCCCACCCCCACCCTGCATCAGTCTGAAGAAGGGTTTCGGCCCGAAACGTTGCCTAATTCCTTCGCTCCATAGATGCTGCCGCACCCGCTGAGTTTCTCCAGCACTTCTGTCCACCTTCTTTCTATGACTAACTCTTCAGGATATGTTAGAGGCATATCTTCTTTCATGTCCATGTTTCAAATGTTGACATCGCTGTCATCTTCCGTCCTGAAAAGGACGCATGCTTCCGGCGACAATCAGTGGGAGCCATCACTTGTTGCAATAGATGATGGTGGTAGCAGAATTACCTCAGGATACTTCCAGTTTCCAGCCCTGCGACGTGGATGCTTCTGCTATGGGGTCGAGAAGCATATAAAGTCATGATACAAAGTGCCTGAGTAACTTAGTGGGTCAGGCAGCATCGTTGGAGAACATGCACAGGTGACATTTTGAGTGTTCACCTATCCATGTTCTCCAGGGATGTTGCCTGAACCACCCTGCCTCAACCAGAGAGCAGTTCTGAACTGCCATCTAGCTCATCGGGGACCCTTGGACTATCTTTGATCAGATTCTACTGGCTTTATCTTGCACTAAAAGCTATTCCCTTTATCATTTACACTGAATGGCTTGATTGTAATCATGTATTGTCTTTCCTCTGGCTGGTTAGCACGCACCAAAAGCTTTTCACTCTACCTAGTGACAGGTGACAATAAACTGAACTGAACTGACCTGCTGAGCTACTCCAGCACTTTGTGTCTTTTTTTGTAAACCAACATCTGAAGTTCCTTGTTTTCATGTTTATATATAAAGTTGTGACTAATTTAATTAGAGCAAGTCGAGGGAATATGTTTTGGCTAGTTCTTGGATAAAGCAACAGAATTAAAATTATGGGCAAATGATTTTAGGGGGGAATAGAAGAAAAATATTTTTAAAATGTGGGCGGCATGGTGGCGCAGCGGTAGAGGTACTGCCTTATAGCACCAGAGACCCAAATTCGATCTTGACTATGGGTGCTGTCCTGCGGAATATGTATTTTCTTCCTATGACCTGCATGGGTTTTCTCCGGCTGCTCCGGTTTCCTCCCACACTCCAAAGACGTGCAGGTTTGTAGGCTAATTGGCTTGGTTTAATTGTAAATTGTCCCTAGTGCGTAGAATAGCGCTGGTGTACGGGGATCGCTGGTCGGTGCGGACTCGGTGGGCCGAAGGGCATGTTTCCGTGCTGTATCTAAATTAAACTAAACTAAATCAGAGAATGATAAGGATCTGGACTTCACTGTGTTCAAGAAGGAACTGCAGATGCTGGAAGATCGAAGGTACACAAAAGTGCTGGAGAAACTCAGCGGGTGCAGCAGCATCTATGGAGCGAAGGAAATAGGCGACGTTTCGGGCCGAAACCCTTCTTCAGACTTCACTGCCTGGAATGTAGATAAAAACTGCCTTCAAAGGGGAATCTGATAAACAACCGAAAATAATAATTTGAAAATTTGTGAGGAAAGAGCATGGAAATGGAGTTGGTTTGCCAAGATCTAGAATAGACTTGATGGGCCAAATGGCTTCCTTCTGCACTAAACATTCTACTCTTTGACTGGAGGCAGAGTGGGCAGCATTGGCACTAGATCACATTGGACTGAGGTGAGATTTTAATTTGAAGGTTGTGAATCTTTGGAATATTCTACCCCAGAGCACCGAGAATATTCTAATGCTGAGCCTTATAAAAGCTGAGAGCTACAGAGTTTTGGAAACCTAGGGGGATCAAGGGATATGGGGATTGATAGCGAAAGTAGCCTTGAAGCAAAATAGCGGCCAAGATCACTGAATGTCAGAGCAGGTTCAAGGGGCCTATGTGGCCTCCTACTGTTTATTTTTCTTATTATGCTCAGCACAGAAGTTAAAATATATGCACTCAGCTGTTTTCAACTATCAAAACTGAGCTCAGACATAAATAAAAAAAGCTGAGAGGTTGCTTAAAACATAAAAAGGACTCATTTATACAGAACTGCTTATGCTATGAAGTTCAAAGTGCTCTACAGCCACTAATATTGGTTCTTAATCATTAAACGTTTTTATACAGATGTGAAACGTCTTGAGAAACCTTGATTTTTAAAAGCACAATATAAATGCATATTCTCCAACCACTGAGAACAATTGAATGACCCAATGTCATTCATTTCAATTACCAAACTGCATTTTTATGCCAAGTAACCCCTCTAGTTTTAAAGCCTTCACATCTATTTCTAATTCTGTAGGTAGATCTGGCAGCCCATTTTCGCACAAAGTCCTTAAAATGGCAGCTCACCTGTTCCTTCTGAGGGAATGATCTCAATGTTAAGTGATGCCTTTTGAACTTGTACCACATGTTTTCAAATACCTCCTTGGCCTTAGTCCCTATCCCTGCAATATCCTTGATGCCAATGATCCTCATCTTCTGGTTTTCCAAATTTAAATGTTCAGCCATTAGTGTGGGTACCAAGGTTCTCTTTTCTCATAGAGCATAGAACAGTACAGCACAAGAACATTCGGCCCACATGGTCTGCCGAACCTGATACAAAGGCCAACTCTTATCTGCCTGCACAAAATCAAAATCCCTCCATTTCCATGTGCCTATCCAAAAGTCTCTAAAATGCCACTATCATATCTGCTTCAGTGTTCCAGGTATTCACCAACCTCTGTGTAAAAACACTTTCTCCGCGCATCTCCTTTAAACTTTTCCCCCTCTCACCTTAAAACCATGTCCTCTAGTATTTGTGTCGAAAGGAACTGCAGATGCTGGTATATAATGAAGGCGGACACAAAGTGCTAGAGTAACTCAGTGGGTCGGACAGCATCAAGGGTCCCGATATGAAATGTCACCCATCCTTTTTCACCAGAGATGCTGTCTGGCCTGCTGAGTTACTCCAGTAGTTTGTGTTTATCTTCGGCCCTCTAGTATTAGGTTTTTCCATCTTGGAAAAAATGTTCTGTCCGTCTACCCACTCTTGCCTATGTGGCTCATTGTTATATTTTATTGAGAAATTGTTCTAGGTAATGCCTTGAGGCAATTTGCAAGATGCATGACAGAACAAGCATCGGTTTTAGCCAGAATCCCCTGTTCGTTGTGGGTTCTATGGGGATCTCCACCATAATACCTTTAGGTGAGAGAGGCAACGTTTAAAAGAGATGTGCTGTAATAGTTTTTTTTACACAAAGAATGATGAATGCCCTGAACGCGCTGCTAGGGTGATGGTGGAGGCAGATACGATAGTTGCATTGAAGAGACTTTTGGATAGGCCTTGTAACTCTCGCTCTCCGTCTCTCCCCCACCCAAGTCACTGTAATAGCTTCAAAGTCGTCTTGTTCAGTCTCATTGTCTGTAACTTATTTTCACCAAGACCACAGTTAGCAATGGACTGTCTCCCCTTTATCATTGTTACTTTTTTGCATATCTTTCATTCATTTTTTTACTATATCTCTATATTACCATCTATATCTCTCATTTCCCTTTCCCCTAACTCAGTCTGAAGAAGGGTCTCGACCTGAAATGTCACCTATTCCTTTTCTCCAGAGATACTGCCTGACCCGCTGAGTTACTCCAGCTTTTTGTGTCTATCTTTGGATAGGCATATGGATATACAAGGAATGGCAGGATATGGATTATATGCAGGCTTTTTCTTTTCGTGTCCATCTTGTTACAAATGTTGGCCTCGCTGTCATCGTCCGTCCTGAAAAGGACGCGGGCCTCCGGCGACAACCAGTGGAAGCCGTCACTTGTCGCAATAGATGATAGTGGTAGCAGAATTAGCTCAGGATACTTCCAGTTTCCAGCCCCGCGACGTGGACGCTCCTGCTATGGGGCCATTTGCAGGCTGATAAGAGTTAGCATCATGTATATTTGGTTGGTGGGGGCGCTGCGAGATTGCTGCCCTGCCAGCAGCGTGTTCGTTATTTCTACTTTTTTTGTGTTTTTTTGGTGTGTCAAGTGTTAGCTTGGGTGTCTCTTGGTGTGTCTTGTGTGGGGGGCGGGGAAAAGGGGGAACCGTTTTCGATCGTCTCCTCCACGGAGAAGCAACTTTTTCCATGTCGCTTTCCTTGCGGCCTAACAACATGGATTGGAGCGGCCTTTCCCGGAGCATCGGCAGCAGGCGCATCAAGGGCTGGCCTTAAGCCAATTGGACCAATTATGCCCACGCCTAAGGGGGGCCCCGCGCTAGAGTTATCTACTCTTGGCTCGGGTAGATCTACCCCGGGTGGAGGGGGGAGAGAGGGGTGGAGGGGGAAGAAAGGGATAGACGTTATAAATCAGTCCCGCGGCTCAAACACCGGGGTGGTCGAAGCTGCCGCCCACCAGTCCTGCAGACGCAGCCGCTGGCCCGTGGCCGAACCCCGGACTCAGGCCACCACCGCCAGAACACCGTCCCAGCCACCCTCACGTGAGTATCGTGCCGTCTTCAGCCTCGGGCTGGGCCGCCCCCGACATGGATAGGCGAGGGGTGAATGGAGAAGGGGGAGGTGGGTCGTACCCACCAGTCACCGTGCTTCACGCACACAGCTACAGCTCCACCCCTCTCTCTCCCCGGGGAGATACAGTGAACAATTCAGGGAGGGCTGAGCCGGGGGTTGGGGGAGCAACGTTTATAAACCTCGGCCTCAGCTCACACCCATCCGCCCGGACCCCGGCATCCGCTCCCGCCGCTGGCCCCCTCACTCCCTTCTCTCCATCCCTTCCCTCCCTCCCTTCCCTCCCTCCTTCCTCTCTCTCTATTCCCTTCTCTCCTTCCCTCCCTCCTTTCTCTACTTCCCTCCCACACACATCACGCACAGACAACTAACATACACACATCACGCACAGACACACAACTAAGGATGGGGTAGAAGCCCATAGGGAAGGATGGGTCTGAATCCCAAAATTTAATGCCTGAACTGTTTTTTCACCAATGGTTATTGGTTTGCCAGGATCTAGTTAATTAAATTACTTTTTTTTTCATTTCACAATCAATAAAACAAGTGGTATTGTATCTATGTACTTTTCAGAGGTGATCTACAATTTTGTTTGTTACTTGTAGGCTTACATGTATGCAATTTTATATTAAAATGTAGCTTAGATCTGTTTGATCCATTAATTTTGATTACTTTCCATTCTCCACAGAGATATAAAGTCTATAATAGACTTTATTTATATTTCTATGATTCTAGACCTTGGCTGGGAACCTGGGGCTCACCAAAATTGTTCCCAATTGGGCCCCGCACCTCCTAAGGCCGGCCCTGGGCGCAGCGTGGACTTTTCCATCGCGGAGCAGGGCGAAACCTTGCCGGGGGTCGCCAGAGAGGAGTGCTCCGATCGCTGGCCTGGTGACTTTGGTATGGTGCGGCTGTGTTATGCGGAACTTCTAGACGCGGGCGTAGAGTGGACTTACCATCCAGAGTCTGGGATCCTTTGCCGGGGATCGCCAGAGAAGAGCTCCAACTGCCGGCCTATGGCCTATAACATCCTGAAGCTGCGGTCTCTGCTAGGAAAGTGCATATTCGGGCACTCTAAGCCGCAGGGTGTGTTTGACCGTCCCGACATCGGAGTTGGATCATCCCGACGAGAGGGCCTGTACATCGGGCCATCCTAGCGGCGACTACGGAGGGTTCATGGCCCCGACCACAGATGAACAAAGGAGGAGGACTGACTGAACTTTGTTGCCTTCCACCACAGTGAAGAATGCTGTGGTGGATGTTTGTGTTACATTTTATTGTGTATTGTGTGTTCTTTTTAAGTGTATCGCTGCTGGCAAATTCATTTCACTGCACCTTCGGGTGCATGTGACGAATAAAATTTACTTTGACTTTAAAAAGGAACTGCATATGCTGGCATACCTAATACAGGCACATAATGCTGGAATATTTCAGCAGGTCAGGCAGCATCTCTGGAGAAAATGAAGGTGACGTTTCTAGTTGCGACCCTTCTTCAGACTGATTGTAGTCGGTGGGGGGGGGGAGGGGGGGCTGCACTGGAAGCAAGAAAAGACCAGGACAAATCAGGGCTGGCCACAGATTACCTCAGGCAGGGAGGTTCCCTTGATAGTCCAATTGTTGGCTAGGGACAGTGTGATCTCAGGAGGGACCCATCGTTGTGAACTGGAACTGGTTAACTGACTTTTAGTGGAGGAAGGGGGGAAACGAGGGGCAGGGAGGGGAGTGTATATAGAAGTTACCTAAAATTGGAGAATTCAACATTCACACCACTGGGAGCCGTCCAAGTGAAATATGGGGTGCGTTTCCTCCAATTTATGCGTGGCCTCACTCAGTGAATGGAAGAGGCCCAGGGCAGCAAGTTCCGTATGGGAATCAGAAGGGAAGTTAAAATGGTTATCAATTAGTGATAATGTCGGGATTGATGAAGTGAGAAGAGGGCTGTGCGTTCAGAGGGAATGAGATTGTTAATGATAATGTGAGAAGGACAAAGTTTAAGGGAGATTTAGAAACATAGAAACATAGAAATTAGGTGCAGGAGTAGGCCATTCGGCCCTTCGAGCCTGCACCGCCATTCAATATGATCATGGCTGATCATCCAACTCAGTATCCCGTACCTGCCTTCTCTCCATACCCTCTGACCCCCTTAGCCACAAGGGCCACATCTAACTCCCTCTTAAATATAGCCAATGAACTGGCCTCGACTACCCTCTGTGGCAGGGAGTTCCAGAGATTCACCACTCTCTGTGTGAAAAAAGTTCTTCTCATCTCGGTTTTAAAGGATTTCCCCCTTATCCTTAAGCTGTGACCCCTTGTCCTGGACTTCCCCAACATCGGGAGCAATCTTCCTGCATCTAGCCTGTCCAACCCCTTAAGAATTTTGTAAGTTTCTATAAGATCCCCTCTCAATCTCCTAAATTCTAGAGAGTATAAACCAAGTCTATCCAGTCTTTCTTCATAAGACAGTCCTGACATCCCAGGAATCAGTCTGGTGAACCTTCTCTGCACTCCCTCTATGGCAATAATGTCCTTCCTCAGATTTGGAGATGAAAACTGTACGCAATACTCCAGGTGTGGTCTCACCAAGACCCTGTACAACTGCAGTAGAACCTCCCTGCTCCTATACTCAAATCCTTTTGCTATGAAAGCTAACATACCATTTGCTTTCTTCACTGCCTGCTGCACCTGCATGCCCACTTTCAATGACTGGTGTACCATGACACCCAGGTCTCGCTGCATCTCCCCTTTTCCTAGTCGGCCACCATTTAGATAATAGTCTGCTTTCCTGTTTTTGCCACCAAAATGGATAACCTCACATTTATCCACATTATACTGCATCTGCCAAACATTTGCCCACTCACCCAGCCTATCCAAGTCACCTTGCAGTCTCCTAGCATCCTCCTCACAGCTAACACTGCCCCCCAGCTTAGTGTCATCCGCAAACCTGGAGATATTGCCTTCAATTCCCTCATCCAGATCATTAATATATATTGTAAATAGCTGGGGTCCCAGCACTGAGCCTTGCGGTACCCCACTAGTCACTGCCTGCCATTGTGAAAAGGACCCGTTTACTCCTACTCTTTGCTTCCTGTTTGCCAGCCAGTTCTCTATCCACATCAATACTGAACCCCCAATGCCGTGTGCTTTAAGTTTGTAAACTAATCTCTTATGTGGGACCTTGTCGAAAGCCTTCTGGAAGTCCAGATACACCACATCCACTGGTTCTCCCCTATCCACGCTACTAGTTACATCCTCGAAAAATTCTATAAGATTCGTCAGACATGATTTACCTTTTGTAAATCCATGCTGACTTTGTCCAATGATTTCACCACTTTCCAAATGTGCTGCTATCCCATTTTTAATAACTGACTCTAGCAGTTTCCCCACTACCGATGTTAGACTAACTGGTCTGTAATTCCCCGTTTTCTCTCTCCCTCCCTTCTTAAAAAGTGGGGTTACGTTTGCTACCCGCCAATCCTCAGGAACTACTCCAGAATCTAAAGAGTTTTGAAAGATTATTACTAATGCATCCACTATTTCTGGAGCTACTTCTTTAAGTACTCTGGGATGCAGCCTATCTGGCCCTGGGGATTTATCGGCCTTTAATCCATTCAATTTACCCAACACCACTTCCCGGCTAACCTGGATTTCACTCAATTCCTCCAACTCCTTTGACCCGCGGTCCCCTGCTATTTCCGGCAGATTATTTATGTCTTCCTTAGTGAAGACGGAACCAAAGTAGTTATTCAATTGGTCCGCCATATCCTTGTTCCCCATGATCAACTCACCCGTTTCTGACTGCAAGGGACCTACATTTGTTTTAACTAATCTCTTTCTTTTCACATATCTATAAAAACTTTTGCAGTCAGTTTTTATGTTCCCTGCCAGTTTTCTTTCATAATCTATTTTTCCTTTCCTAATTAAGCCCTTTGTCCTCCTCTGCTGGTCTCTGAATTTTCCGGTATGCTGCTTTTTCTGGCTAATTTGTACGCATCATCCTTCGCTTTGATACTATCCCTGATTTCCCTTGTTATCCACGGATGCACTACCTTCCCTGATTTATTCTTTTGCCAAACTGGGATGAACAATTTTTGTAGTTCATCCATGCAGTCTTTAAATGTCTTCCATTGCATATCCACCGTCAACCCTTTTAGAATTAATTGCCAGTCAATCTGCAGGGCAATTTGTTTTACACAGAGGATGGTGGGTGCCTGGAAAGTGCCACCAAGGGTAGTGGTGGAGGCAAATACAATGACGGCATTTAAGAGACAATTAGATCATCAGTCATGGCTGACCATGGGTGTCTCCAGGGAGCTATTCCCTATATGGAGGACGCCTGTGCGTGACTTTGTTTAACGTGGGGAGACTGGTGCACAGACAGCCACCCCGCGGTCCTTGACAGATCTGGGTCAGAATCCAGTGGCATGGAGTCCAAGACGACCGGAGACCCTTTTCTGCTGCAGCCTTCATCCGCCTTCCCAGCCGTTGTGATGCTCCTCTGAGGGCAGCCATCGTCCTCCGCCTGTTCTACCGTTGAGGTCTTGGTTGGATTGCTCTTTGTCAGAGACCTCCCCCTCGACCTTACCACCATGGGTGGCCCTACCACGAGCATAGCTCCACACTGCATCGCTCCCAGGATCTCAGGTCCACACAAGCTTCTCCGCCACAACAAGGTGACAATCCATGGAAAATACTTTAAGATAGGCATGTGGATATGGAGGGATATGGATCACATATAGGCAGAGGAGATTAGTTTATAGAGTCACAGAGTGAAACAGTGTGAAACATACCCTTTGCCCCAACTTGCCCGCACCAGCCAACATGTCCCAGCTACACTAGTCCCACCTGTCTGAGATTGGTCCATATCCCTCCAAATCTGTCCTATCCATGTCCTTGTCTAACTGTTTCTAAAAACATTGGGATAGTCCCTGCCTCAACGACCTCCTCTGCCAGCTTGTTCCATACACCCACCACCCTTTGTGTGAAAAAGTTACCCCTCAGATTCCTATTAAATCTTTTCCCTTTCACCTTAAACCTATGTCCTCTGGTTCCCGATTCACCTACTCTAGGCAAAAGACTGTGCATCTACCCAAATCTATTCCTCTCATGATTTTATACACCTTAATAAGATCACCCCTCATCCTCCTGCACTCCAAAGAATAGAGTCCCAGCCTACCCACCCTCTCCCTATAGCTCAGACCGTCTAGCCCTGCCAACATCCTTGTAAATCTTCTCTATACCCTTTCCAACTTGACAACATCTTTTCTATAACATGGTGCCCAGAACTAAATACAATACTCTACATGCGGCCTCACCACGTCTTATACAACCGCAACATGACCTCCCAACTTCTATACTCAATACTCTGAATTATGATGGCCAATGTACCAAATGCCTTTAACCTGGCCTCACGTTCGACACGGATGTTGTGGGCCAAAGGGCCTTTTCCTGCACTGCACTGTATTTATCTGTCTTTTTACTTCCAAGCAATTGATATTCACATTCTCTGAAGAAGCATCCTGACCTGAAATATTGCCTGTCTATTCCCTCCACAAATGCTGCCTGACCCGTTGAGTTACTCCAGCACTTTTACCCAAGATTGCAGCATCTGTAGTTTCTCATGTTTTCACATTATCTCCACTTGCTATCCCAAAGCCTTTGCCTTAGCTACACCATTTAATACTTGTGTAGGAAGGAACTGCAGATGCTGCAAGATACACAAAATTCTGGAGTAACTCAGCGGGACAGGCAGCATCTCTGGAGAGAAGGAATGGGTGATGTTTCGGGTCATAGAAACATGGAAAATAGGTGCAGGAGTAGGCCATTCGGCCCTTCGAGCCTGCACCTCCATTCAATATGATCATGGCTGATCATCCAACTCAGTATCCTGTACCTGCCTTCTCTCCATACCCCCTGATCCCTTTAGCCACAAGGGCCACATCTAACTCCCTATTAAATATAGCCAATGAACTGGCCTCAACTACATTATGTGGCAAAGAATTCCAGAGATTCACCACTCTCTGTGTAAAAAATGTTTTTCTCATCTCAGTCCTAAAAGATTTCCCCTTTATCCTTAAACTGTGACCCCTTGTTCTGGACTTCCCCAACATCGGGAACAATCTTCCTGCATCTAGCCTGTCCAACCCCTTAAGAATTTTGTAAGTTTCTATAAGAGAAGAGTCGAGACCCTTCTTCAGACCCAGTCTAGTGGGGGGCTGAGTTTTGTGCAGTTTCAACATTTTATATTCATTGTTTCCGCCATTTTCCTTTCGACATTAACTGCTACTCTTGCGTGCAACATCTTAATCTGAATTGAAATAAAACACTTGCAGTGACTCCTGTCAACCCTTGGGCTCTTGTGTTATTTCCTGTGGCTCATTACTTATAAATGGGAAAGCCTCCAGATACGCTAATGTACGAGGGATCTCTCTTGATGTGCTGCTCTTTGGACGATGCCATTTAGTTTTCGCAAAGGAATGGATGATGGGTTTATGTTGTGGGATTTCTGAGAGAGAGTAAAATCAATCAGTTCTGTGCAGCCAACTGGAATACATACAAGCTTTTTTCTCATCCGAGATGCACAAAAAAATCCTACATCATCTATCACAAATGTCACAGGAGAATGAGAACACGGGGCAAGTAAAGTGAAAATTCACAAAGCACGCACAAACACACACAAATCAATCAAACAGTGGTCGAAGATACTAACTACATTGTCACTGGGGGTGTATTAGATGCAGAAATTGCTTGGAAATTATCAGAGTTGCTGCCCTACGGAACCAGAGACGAGGATTCGATCCTGACTACTGGTGCTGTCTGTACGGAATTTATATGTTCTCCCCGTGCGTGACCTGTGTGGGTTTTCTCCGGGATCTCCGGTTTCCTCTCACACTCCAAAGGTTTGTAGGTCAATTGGCTTGGTAAAATTGTATATTGTCCCTGGTGTGTGTAGGACAGTGTAGGTTAGTGTGTGGGGGTCGCTGGTCGGCGCGGCCTCGGTGGACCGAAGGGCCTGTTTCTGTGCTGTATCTCTAAACTAAACTACAAAATGGTTATTTTGACACCTGTTTCTGTGCTGTATCTAAATTACTATGGGAGAGCGTGGGAATTAAAATGAGACCTTTTTCAAAAGATCTAAATGTGAAAATTATGGATGTTAGCGCAAAATAAAATCAGGGCGGCAGTGGTGGAGCTGGTAGATCTGCTGCCTCAGTGTCAGAAACCATGGTTGGATCCTGTTAACCCTCGTCCATGTCGACAAGGAGGTCTGTCTGAGCCAGTGCAATTTGTAGTTTGTCCCATATCTCCCTAAAACTTTCGTAACCATGTACCTGTCACTAGTCTTTACTTTTAGACTTTAGAGGCACAGCCTGGAGACATGGCCTTTGACCCACCGAATCCACTCCGACGAGCAATCACCCCATACACAAGCACTATCCTACACACTAGGACTAGGACACACAGAGTGGTGAATCTCTGGAATTCTCTGCCACAGAAGGTAGTTGAGGCCAGTTCATTGGCTCTATTTAAGAGGGAGTTAGATGTGGTCCTTGTGGCTAAAGGGATCAGGGGGTATGGAGAGAAGGCAGGTACAGGATACTGAGTTGGATGATCAGCCATGATCATATTGAATGGCGGTGCAGGCTCGAAGGGCTGAATGGCGGTGCAGGCTCGAAGGGCCGAATGGCCTACTCCTGCACCTATTTTCTATGTTTCTATTTACCAGTTACAGAAACCAATTAACCTACAAACCTGCACGTTTTTGGAATGTGACCGGAGCACTCGGAGAAAGCCCACACAGTCACAAGGACAACATACAAACTCCGTAGTCAGGATCGAACCCGGGTCTCTGGCGCAGTAAGGCAGCAACTCTACCGCTGCGCCACCGTGCCGCACAATCCCTATGCTTTCCTTCATATTCTGAAGGCCACCATCAGCTCATCTTTAACCCCCTCTGAGCAACTGAAAACCACAAACTTAAGCCTCTTTTTGTAACCATACCATTCAAGTGAATCTTATTTTTTTAATTCAAGGATGCTGTCGAGCAGAGATATTGAGCTATTTTCTCGTATTACTACTAGGCTTTATGGAGTTTGCACGTTCTCCCCGTGACCGCGTGGGTTTTCTCCAGGTGCTCTGGTTTCCTCCCACACTCCAAAGACCTACAGGTTTGTAGGTTAATTTGGCTTCGGTTAAAAAATTGTAAATTGTCCCTAATCTGCAGGATTAAGTGTTAGTGCTAGTGTAAGGGGATCGCTGGTCGGCACGGAGTCGGAGGCCGAACGGCCTGTTTCCGCCCTGTATCGCTAAACTAAAACTAAACTTTTAATGTGAGATGTTTTCAGATATCCAACGAGTGTTATGTATCTCAAAGATCCGCATTGAACGTCAACCTTTGTCCTTATTCAGCCCCTCAAGCCAGATCACCTGCAATTAATAGGTCTACACCTCAGCTGCTGCTATTTTCATCTCTCAGCTTATCGCAGAGGTCTCCTTTGTTCTCTGTAACTGAGAACATTTACTACCACCAGAGGCACCACACGATGGCATCCTCACCAACAGTCTGTCTGTTTTTTTGTTATTTTTAGTGTGCTTTAAAGGTTTGTGTAGATGCTCTCTGGTTTGTTTTATGTGAGGGGAGAGAGTCGGGGGAAACTTTTTTTCAATCTCTTACCTTGCCGGAGATGCGATTGTTTTCCGGGTCGTATCTCCTGTCGTTCTGCGGCCTAACATCATGGAGCTGCCCGACCAACTGACTATTTCCAACACTTTCAATCAAGGGTTGAAACATCTCCCATTCCCTCTCTCCGGAGATGCTGCCGAACCCGCCGAGTTACTCCAGCATTTTGTGTCTATCTTCGGTGTAAACCAGCATCTGCAGTTCCTTCCTACACTATCAGTCAAGGGATCGGTAAAAGGTCGACTGCGGTGCTATACCGAAGATGGAACGAATGGCCAAGGGCAGCATCAAATTATGATCTTAAGAGTTAAAATGGTTTGCCCACATTACTGAGTTCACCTTCATCAGTCATGTGTTGGAAGTCTTAACAGATCAATAGTTTATTCTGCATTTACGGATACAGATTTTTATTGCTTCTGTCAGCATTCATGATATTTCTGATGCATCAAAGAAAATAAATTATTATTGCCAGCAAATGTACAAATAAAATAAATCACACTTATCATTCAAACGTCCTCCATGAATTTTACATCAGAGCAAGGGTCTTCCCTCTATCAAGACCAAGGTAATGGCCAAGATACTGGAGTAACTCAGCGGGACAGGCAGCATCTCTGGGGCGAAGGAATGGGTGATGTTTCGGGTCTGAAGAAGAGTCTCGACCCGAAGCGTCACCCATTTCTTCTATCCAGAGACTAGACTAAATGGGACATGGGGAGGAGCCGCTGAGAACAAAGGGTGACCCGACATTGGGGTGGGGGGGGGGGGGGGGGGGGAGATGAAGAAAGGATGAGTACTTCTTGGAACTGGTGACTCTTTTGTGTACTTTGTAAGCAAAAACAAATGTTACTGTGATCAGGTACAAGTGACAATAAAGTCATTGATATTAACTAGTTTAACTCGAGACCAAGTGGGGTGAAACGTGATTCCAGAGGGGGTGTTAAAGGGGGGAATTCACAGACGGGGAGTCACCGAGCCCACGGCCCCACACGCTGTGAGCTGGGGACTCCACCTTCACGCTGCCCGCTATCTCCACCCCCGCAACCCGAAACTCCCGCCACGTGGCGCCAGCTCGTCAGGTAACCTGCAACGGGAGCCTCGCCCTGTGACCGGCCAACCATGGCACGTGCTGCCCGAAGTGTGAAAACCCACACCTCCAGATTCAGGGAGAGTTCCTTCCCAGCTGTTATCAGGCAATTGAACCATCCAACCACAACCAGAGAGCGGTCCTGAACTACTATCTACCTCGTTGGTGGCCTTCGGACGAGCCTAAATCAGACTTTGCTGGCTCTACCTTGCGCTAAATGCTATTCCTTTATCATGATATAGCCACAGAATGCTGGAGTAACTCAGCGAGACAGGCAGCTAATCTCTGGAGAGAAGGAATGGGTGATGTTTCGGATTGATGTCAGGGGAGAGGGAGTGCGAAGGTGTGAAAATGGGGCAAAGGGAATGGAGATCATGGAAAATGTGGAATAGATCATTGTTAGCTGGGAGAAGTTAACAACAAAGAAAAACAGATAAAATGTAGACAGAGATGGTAAGAATGGTCGGAGAACTGGGAAGGGGAGGGGATGGAGAGAGAGAGAGAGAGAGAGAAAGCAAGGGTTACTTGAAGTTAGAGAAGTCAATGTTCATACCGCTGGGGTGTAAGCTGCCCAAGCGAAATGTGAGGTGCTGTTCCTCCAATTTGCGCTTGGCCTCACTCTGGCAGTGGAGGAGACCCAGGACAGAAAGGTCAGTGTGGGAATGGGAGGGGGAGTTGACGTGTTTAGCAACCAGAAGATCAGGTGGGTTTAGTCGGACTGAGCGATGGTGATGAGGGGGGATCTTTTAGAAACTCACAAAATTCTTAAGGGGTTGGACAGGCTAGATGCAGGAAGATTGTTCCCGATGTTGGAGAAGTCCAGAACAAGGGGTCACAGTTTAAGGATAAGGGGAAATCTTTTAGGACCGAGATGAGAAAAACATTTTTCACACAGAGTGGTGAATCTCTGGAATTCTCTGCTACAGAAGGTAGTTGAGGCCAGTTCATTGGCTATATTTAAGAGGGTGTTAGATGTGGCCCTTGTGGATAAAGGGATCAGGGGGTATGGAGAGAAGGCAGGTACGGGATACTGAGTTGGATGATCAGCCATGATCATATTGTATGGCGGTGCAGGCTCGAATGGCCTACTCCTACTCCTGCACCTATTTTCTATGTTTTTATGTTCAATGAAACGATTGCTTAGCCTGTGCTTGGTCTCACCGATATACATGAGTCCACACTTCGAACAGCGGATACAGTAGACGAGGTTGGCCGAGGTGCAAGTGAACCTCTGCCTCACCTGAAAGGACTGTCGGGGTCCTTGGACGGAGTCGAGGGGGGGAGGTATAGGGACAGATGTGGCATCTCCTGCGTTTGCAGGGGAAAGTACCTGGGGAGGGGGTGGTTTGGGTGGGAAGCGATGCATTGACCAGGGAGATTTGCGGAGGGAATGGTCTCTGCGGAAGGCGGAAAGGGGCGGGATGGGAAGCTGTGGCTGGTGGTGGCATCCTGTTGGAGGTGTCGAAAATGTATTATCCATACACTGTAAATGGCTCGATTGTAATGATGTGTTGTCTTTCCACTGACTGGTTAGCACGCAACAAAAGCTTTTCACTGTACCTCGCTACACGTGACAATAAACTAAAATTGTAAGCTGTAAACCGCAGGTTCGGTGGTGCGCACTGCGACTGCATCCTACACCCCGGGACCTCTCTTTGTGGCAGCCGCTGCAAACACATGCCCATGCAACAACGCTCATCACAGTTGTTTTCCTGCTCTCTCTCTTCCCGCTGCCCAATGCCCGCCCACCGCCACCACGAATGGCCACCTCGGTCCACTATGAACGAGATGCGTGATAAAGACTGTTCACACATCACATATCCCCAAATCTCCCATCTCCCTTCTCCAAGAGTATTTTATTGTCATACATATCCCAAACAGAACAATGAAATTCTTGCAGGTAGACAAAAGTGCTGGAGAAACTCAGCGGGTGCAGCAGCATCTATGGAGCGAAGGAAATAGGCAACGTTGCGGGACGAAACCCTTCTTCAGACAGCACAACAGAATGTGTAAACATAGTACTGTCCAGGTAATTTACTCACTGTTCCTGTGGTAACTCCACGATGGCTGGGATTCCCTTGCGATGAGGATTGGCCTTAGTCAGTGGCTCTGATGCCGTCGGTAATCGCAATCCATGTAATTTGGGGGAGTCCAGAACCAGGGGTCACAGTTTAAGAATAAGGGGTAGGTCACTTAGGACTGAGATGAGAAAAAGCCGTTTTCACCGAGAGAATTGTGAATCTGTGGAATTCTCTGCCACAGAAGGCAGTGGAGGCCATTTCACTGGATGTATTCAAGAGAGATAGACAGAGCACCTAGGGCTAACGGAATCAAGGGAGACACAAAAAGCTGGAGTAACTCAGTGGGACAGGCAGTATCTTAGGAGAGAAGGAATGGGTGACGTTTCGGTTTGAGACCCATCTTCAGAATTCTGAAGAAGGGTCTAGACCCGAAACGCCACCCATTCCTTCTCTCCTGAGATGTTGCCTGGCCCGCTGAGTTACTCCAGCTTTTTGCGTCTACCTTTGATTTAAACCAGCAGCTGCAGTTCTTTCCAACACACAAGGAATCAAGGGATATGGGAAAAAAACAAGAACGGGGGGGGGGGTACTGATTTTGGATGATCAGCCATGATCATATTGAATGGCGTTACTGGCTCGAAGGGCCAAATGGTCTACTCCTGCACCTATTTTCTATGTTTCTAAATGAACGAGCTGTTTAGTAATCACAGTATCGATTTGTGTTGTTTCTTTTATCCAGCAAAGATCGGAACTGCTATGATTTTCTGTTGTGCTGCTTTCAACGTGTCGAGGGATATGGGCCAAACGCATGTCAGGTGGGACTAGTGTGGATGGGACATAGTGGCCGGTGTGGGCAAGTTGTGGCGATGGACGCGTTTCCACGCTGTAAGACTCTATGACTCAGCATATCAGACAGCATCTCCGGAGGGCATGGATAGGTGATGTTTCAGGTTGGGAGGGGGGCTATACATAGAGCAGGGAAACAGGCACTTTGGCCCAATTTGCCCACACCAACTAGCATCTACATGTCCCACCTACCTGCGTTTGGCCCGTATCCCTCTAAACCAGTCCTATCCATGTTGCTATCTAAATGTTACTTAAACGTTGCGAATGTACGTGCCTCAACTACCTCCCCCGGCAGCTTGTTCCATACACCCACCACCCCTCAGGTTCCTATTAAAGTTCCGGAATGGTCCCAACCCGAAATAACACCTAACCATGTCCTCCAGAGATGCTGCCTGACCTGCTGAGTCACTCCAGCACTCTGTGATTTTTTTTCTGTAAACCAGCATCTGTGGTTCCTTGTGTCTGCATTAGACAGTTCGGGCTCGACTTAAAAGAATGAGGGGTGATCTCACTGAAATCTGTAATGTTTTTAGGGCGCGAGGGGGCAGAGGGCAGCTGGCTGGCTGGGAAGGGGGATGATGGTCTAGAACTCGGGGTTACAGTCTCAAAATGAATGGCACAGATTTAGTTTAGTTTAGAGATACGGTGCGGAAACAGGCCCTTCGGCCCGCCGAGTCCGTGACGACCAGCGATCTCCGCTCACTAATGCTATCCTATCCACACAAGGAACACTTTTACATTTATACCAAGCCAATCAGCCTACAAACCTCTACGTCTTTGGAGTGTGGAAGGAAACCAGAGCTTCCCGGAGAAAACCCGTGCAGGTCACGGGGAGAACGTACAAACTCCGTACAGATAGCACCCGTAGTCAGCATCGAACCCAGGTCTAAGGCGCTGTAAGGCACCAATTCTACCACTGCACCACCCTGCTGCCCTTATGAGAAGAATTGTCTTGAATGAGAATGAGAATGAGCCTCTGGAGTTCTCCAGCTCAGTTGCTGAATATTTGAGAAAGAGATCACTACACCTTTGGATAATAAGGAAGTGGAAGGTTAGTGCAGAACAGGGGCTTTAACCAACTGTGGCCTTATTCAATAGCGGAGCAAGCCCGAGGTAACAAATATCCTGGTCCCCATATGGCCTACAGCCACTGCTAATGGACTACCCAAGGGCAAGAATGCACAATGTGACTGTGACTGATGTAGCTGCAACCACCGACGGGAGTTCACCTACATGCAGCAAGAAGCTCATCTTCCCTGGATTAATCTCAAGGGGAATCAGAAGATTAAAATCGGTTATTTCCCAACCTTAGACACACATGCTGCATACCCTCAAGATCCATGGCCCGGGAACAGCTCTATCCAAAACCACAAGAAATTGCAGAGAATTGAGGATGAAGCCCAGACCATCACGCAAACCAACCTCCCTTCCATTGACTCCATTTGCACGTCACACTGCCTCGGCAAGGCCAGCAGCATAATCAAAGACCAGTCTCACCCCTCCTTCTTCTCCCCTCTCCCAACAGACAAGAGGTACAGAAATGTGAAAACGCACACCTCCAGATTCAGGGAGAGTTGAACCATCAGGCCACTGAACCATCCTATCAACAACTAGAGAGCGGCCCTGGGCTACTATCCACCTCATTGGAGACCCTCGGACTATCTTTAATTGGACTGTATCCTGCACTAAACATTATTCCGTTCATCATGTATCTGTACACTGTGGATGGCTCGATTGTAATCATGTATTGTCTTTCCGCTGACTGGCCAACACACAACAAAAAACAGTTCTATTAGTCACGCCACAAATACAGTCTATGCAACATATTTTGTGCGGGAGGAAACCATTTGGTAATGTTGGTTTCTCTGAATATATAAATTACATATTTTATTTTCAACTGATTATCTACATAGCTTTGGAACACAGTCATAATGTGTATAGATATTTGCATATGTTACAATTTTCATAATAAAAGATGTCACATCCTCCATTATGGAAACCTAAGTGGGAAACTATTCCAAGCTGAAAAGGCAGCACTGTGACACCAAAGTATTCTGGAAGCTTTAGTTTTAGAGCTACAGCGTGGAAACAGGCCCTTCGGCCCACCGTGTCTGCGCCCGCGCCCACCAGCATTCACCTGTACACTAGTTCTATCCTACACACACACTAGGGACAATTTACAGAAGCCAATTAACCTACAAACATGCATGTCTTTGGAATGTGGGAGGAAATCAGAGCACCTGGAGGAATGCCAGGCGCTCGCGGGGAGAACGTACAAACTCCGTACAGACAGCACCCATTGTCAGGATCGAACCCACATCTCTGGAGCTGTGAGGCAGCAACTCTACCGCTGAGCCACCGTGCCGCCCTGAAGAGAGAAAATCTATTCTTGTACTTTGCGATTTCCAGGTAGTTGAGTTTAAAAGTGACTGAAGAATTTTGCTTTGTCATTTGAAAATAAAATTCAAGAGGTATAGTAAAGGCTTGTATTTGACCTTCTTTATAGTTAGTTAAAAAAGGCCGCAAACACTGCAAGTGCTAGCAAATCTGAAATGAAGATTGACGCTAGAAATATCAGGCCACACATCTGTGAAAGGGAAACAGAACTTCAACCAAGATTTGAGTTTTGTTAATGTTAATACTGATTTGTTTCCCTCCAGAACTGCTGCTTTCCTGCTCAGTATTTACAGCATCTCCTGCCTTTATTTGAATTGCAAAATGGTACCGACAAAGAGACCAGGCAACAGCCCTGATCTAACGGGCTCTGACCCAGAACATCCATCGCCCCTCTGCCTCCACCGATGCTGCCTGACCTTCTGAGATACAGCAGTTTTTTGTTTTTTTGCTGGCAACAGGAAGAGTCGCGTTTGTGGATTTGGGGAAAAGAGAAAAGAGGAGGAAATTTGAAAGTAGATTTGATGGGCCGAATGGCCTAATTCTGCTCCTGGAACATATGAAAATAAGGAAAAAAACGTGGGCAAATTCAAGAGGTGTGCTCTTCCCGGTGACTGTGGAAACCTTGATGGAAAGTGCATGTGCAGGAACAGATCACGAATGGGACTGCCAATGATCTATCTCCACCACGAGGAGTTACATTCAAGCTGCAAAGGGTGCAGAGAAGATTTACGAGGATGCTGCTACCCCGAGGGTCTGAGCTACATGGTGATATTGGGCAGGCGAGGACACTATTCCTTGCAGCGTAGGAGGATGAGGACTGATCTTATGGAGGTGTGCAAAGTCATGAGAGGAATAGATCAGGTTGACACACAAGAGTAGGGGAATGGAGAACCGTAGGACATAGGTTTAAGGTGAGGGGGGAAAGTTTTAATAGGAATCTGAGGGAATCTAACTTTTTCGCACAAAGGGAGGTGTGTATATGGAATGAGCTGCCGGAGGAGGTGGTTGAGGAAGGTACTATCGCGACATTTAAGAGATATTTCGGCAGGTACATGGATAGGACATCCGCAGTTCCTTCCTACACATACATGGGACAGGTTTAGAGGGATATGGGCCAAACGCAAGAAGTTGGGACAAAGTGTAGATGGGACATGTTGGTCGGTGTGGGCAAGTTGGGCTGAAGGGCCTGACGCTATATGACGAGTTACAAAGTACCACTTGATCGCAGTAAATGAGAATGGCAACAACTACAGATGTGTGAAATCTGAAATTAAAACAGGAAACACTGGAAACACTCGGCAGGTAAGGCAACATGTCGGGCCGAAGACCCTTTGTCAGAACATGGGGGAGGGAGATCTCCCTTGCTGGATGCTTCCAGCAGCTTTTGTCTTTACTCTTTACAAACATGGACACGTCTCAATGCTTTACAACCAAAACAAAGTGCCGTCAAATCTCTGCACAATAAGTGACCAGATAAGGTGTTTCCCTGGGTTCAAATGTGTCTGGTGAAACACAAATATGGTTGTGAAGTTTGGGGAGAACTCCCCAACTTCCATCCAAGCAGCAGCACCAGATGTCTTTTGGCCACCTGGGCGAGCAGTGCATCTCTGATGGTGCGGCACTTCCTTAGCCTACATAACTACACAAAGTCATCGACACAATATCAGAGCCTTGTGGCTTCACCATGCACGTGCCCCACATCACCAAGAACAACTATTTGCCTGAACGGAAGAGAAATACATTTTAAATAAAAATAAATGAAAGTTTGACAAAAGAAAACTCTCGAACCAATGAAATCCAAACAGAGAACTAACAAGTTATCCGGGCACCTCGTGGCCTCATGTCTAGAGCCCAAGAAAGCTCCTGCACTGACTCCAGCAATGGAGTCAAGGAACCACAGCAAAAATTAATCTTCACGATCTCGATTAGTAGCTTTTGAGCATCAGCAACGTGCCACAATGTGTGCGAGGAATTGGAGTAGGAGTTTCCTCATTTGGCCCACAATCGATGCATTTTTGTTCTTTCTAGGTTCTTTGGCCCCGTGTCACCATCCCCTTGCTTGCCGCAGAGCCGCCTCCTGTGGCCAGGCTCTCAGACGTTGTAGTCGGGGGCCTTCCCTTGCGGCTGCCGCATCCTGGTCTGCAGAGTTGAGAAGGCAGCCACTGCCACGTGAAACAGGATCTGCAAGGTGTTACGGTGTTCGTGCAGAGAGAGGTTACAGAGGCAAACCAGACCAAACATCAAGAACGACTTCAAATCCCTCCATCCACTGTAGCACGTCAACAAGTAACACTTGGGGGGGGAAATAAAACACAAGCATTAAAATATATTATAGAATTCCAGAGCAATAGTAAAGCACACCACCACAGCATAAAGTCTTTCATCAGTAATAAACAGTGTTCCTTGATTAGTAACGCTGTCAGGGGTTATGGGGAGAAGGCAGGAGAATGGGGTTGAGAAGGAAAGATAGATAGAAAAATAGAAAATAGGTGCAGGAGTAGGCCATTCGGCCCTTCGAGCCTGCACCGCCATTCAATATGATCATGGCTGATCATCCAACTCAGTATCCTGTACCTGCTTTCTCTCCATACCCCTTGATCCCTTTAGCCACATCTAACTCCCTCTTAAATATAGCCAATGAACTGGCCTCAACTACATTCTGTGGCAGAGAATTCCAGAGATTCACCACTCTCTGTGTAAAAAAGGTTTTTCTCATCTCAGTCCTAAAAGATTTCCCCTTTATCCTTAAACTGTGACCCCTTGTTCTGGACTTCCCCAACATCGGGAACAATCTTCCTGCATCTAGCCTGTCCAACCCCTTAAGAATATTAGCCGTGATTTTATCAGCCGTGATTGAATGGCAGAGTAGACTCAATGAGCCGCACAGCATAGACTCAATGGGCCGAACGGCCTAATTCTGCTCTGATGTCTTATGCACTTTACTTCAACAGGAAGAGACAATGTATCTACCTCATCGGAGACTCTTGGACTACCTTTGATCAGACTTTATCCTTCACTAAATGTTATTCACGTTATTCCCATTCTCATGTATCTGTACATTGTGGATGGCTCGATTGTGATCATGTAGCCATTCTGCTGACTGGTTAGCACGCAACAAAAGCTTTTCACTGTACCTCGGTACATGTGACCAATAAACTAAACTCAAATCAAAATCGAACAACTTTAAAATGAGGACAAATGTTAAGCACTGGAGTTACGAGAGGAGAATGAAGCTGGAAATGTTTAAGATGGAGAAAAGATATCAGGTGCCTTTGTTCAATCTGTTCAAGATTCAAGGGGAAATTGCACATTATTAAACTGATTGACGTAACCACAAATTAACTAGTGGCAGTGACTCAGAAGAGGGAAGATAATAGTAGACAATTTGGAACGTTATTAACAATGTTTACAATTCAGTAGGTGAGCTGCTTATTGCCTTTTAGGTGGGTTTCATCTACAGTCGTGCCCCGTGCCACATGTCGAGGATATTTATCTAGGACTTTAGTTTAGTTTAGATATAGAGCACAGAAACAGGCCCTTCCGCCCACCGAGTCTGTGCCAACCTGCGATCCCCATACGCTAGCACTATATTACACACCAGGGACAATTTACAATTTTATCGAAGCCAATTCAACTACAAACCTGCACGTCTTTGGAGTGTGGAAGGAAACCGGAGCACCCGGGGAAAACCTATGCAGTCACGGGGAGAACGTGCAAACTCCGTACGGACAGCATCTGTAGTCAGGGTCGAACCCGGATCTCTGTGAAGGCAGGAACTCTACCGCTGCGCCACTGTGCCGCCAATTACATCCAGTAAATATCTGTAGGAATCAGTGTCTATCCTGCAAGAGTATGAATGCTCATGCGGTGAGAGCATTAAAAACTGAGCTCGGTTGCAAGAGAAGTAATGAGGACAGGGACTAGGCATGAAAGGCAAGTTGAAGTATGGATTTTATCAAAAGTGAAGCAGTCTCCAAGGATCACGTGACCATCTACGACACAGAACAGTGCAAGAACATGCCTTTGGGTCACCATGTCTGCACTGATCATCAATCTGAACTATTGCCATCTGTCTGCATCCCTCTATTCCCAGCCAATTGTTTTTCTGTCCAAATATCTCAAAAGTTGCTATCATTCATAAGTATCAAGGGCAGAATTAGACTATTCGGTCCATCAAGTCTACTCCGCCATTCAATCGTGGCTGTTCTATCTTCCCCTCTCAACCCCATTCTCCTGCCTTCTCCCCATATCCCCTGACATGTGTACTAATTAAGAATCTGCTCCTACCACCTTCACTGACAGGACAGTCCAGGCACCTTTCACACACTATGTAAAAACCTGCCTTGTACATCTTCTTTACACCTTGGAGAAACACAGGTGGGTCAGGTGGCATCTAAGGAGGGAATGGACAGGTGACCCGAAACATCTGTTCATTCCCTTCCCAGATGCTGCCAGACCCAACAACTTCCTCCAGCACTTTGTGTTTTGTTCAAGCACCTGCAGTTTCTTCCTTCTCCTTTCAATTTTTTCTCTTATCTTAAATCTATAGCCACTTAATTGACTTTTCCATCCTGGGAAAAAGGCTCTGATCATTCACACTAACTAAATCTCTCAATTTTATAACAGACTTCAGTCTCTAAGAGTCAAAGTTTATCCAACCTCTTGGAGAGCTGATACACTCCAATCCAGACAACTTCCAGGTTAACTTCTTCAGCACCCTGTCTAAAACCTCAAAATCCTTCATGTCATGCAGTGACCGGAACTGCACATAATATTCCAAATCTAGCCAAACTCAATATTTAAGAAGGAACTGCAGATGCTGGAAAATCAAAGGTAGACAAAAATGCTGGAGAAACTCAGCGGGTGAGGCAGCATCTATGGAGAGAAGGAAATAGGCAACGTTTCGGGTCGAAACCCATCTTCAGACCAGTCTGAAGAAGGGTTTCGACCCGAAACTTTGCCTATTTCCTTCGCTCCATACACGCTGCCTCACCCGCTGAGTTTCTCCAGCATTTTTGTCAAACTGAATGTTTATCACTGCAATGACATCCTGACTTTTATAATCAACTAGACGACCCGTGGACCAGTTGGGTCTCTGCCATGACACCAGAGATCCTCGAGACTTCCAGTTATTTCAAATTCCCTTGATCTGAAAATGGCGGCGGGCCCAGCAACCCTCCCCAACTGCGCAGGCACGGCTGACGGGCCCGACAAGTGTGAGCGCACGATAGATAGTTAATTAACGTTTATAAAGGGAATTACTTCGTAAAATCGAACAAAACTTGACACTGCACACCCCAGGCGAATGGTGAGTATGGCGCCCCTAAAATTGTTTAGCTATCGTGTACCGTTTTGGTTGTATTTCGGGAACATACATACAAGACGAGACTTTTAGTTATATATAGATGACTCGACTAATGATGGATGTATGCCTTTATTACCACGTTATCCACTTGAGGGAGCTATAGACCTGACCCCTACAAGATCCTTCTGTATCTGTGCTCTTTAGACTTTACTGATACAGCGTAGAAACACACCCTTCAGCCCACCAAATCCGCAAAGACCGGTGATCACCCCATACACTAACACTATCCTACGCACTCCGGACAATTTTTAACTGAAGCCAATTAACCTACAAGCCTGCATGTTTTTGGAATGTGGAATGAAACCCGAGCACCTGGAGAAAACCCACACATTCACAGCGAGAACGTACAAACTCATTGCAGACAGCGCCCGTAGTCAGGATCGAACTAGGGACTCTGGCGCTGTAAGGTGGTAACTCTACCGTTGCTCTGCCGTGCCATCCATTTTTTTTATCATTGTCATTGTAATGTGTTACATGATACAGTTTGTCACCTATTTCTTTTCTCCAGATATGCTGCCTGTCCCGCTGAGTTACTCCAGCTTTTTCTGTCTATCTTCGGTTTAAACCAGCATCTGCAGTCCCTTCCTACCCAAAGATCACATAACTATCGAATGTAGAGCAACACAAGAACAGGCCCTTCAGGCTTTCATGTCTGCACTGACCATGATGCCAATGTAAACAAACCCCATTGCCTGCACATGGACTGTATCTCTCTATTCCCCACTTGTCTAAATGTACCTTAAACTTGTTATTGTAGCTGCTTCTACCATCTCGCCTGGAAGCACATTAAAACTAATAAGCAACTCATCCAGCACTCTCTTGCTGACAGCTAAATGGATAAATGTGAATAAATTATATATTCTACTCGTTACGCTTCACTGTTGCTGGTTCACAGGCACAGCAAGAATAATATTCTAAAAGGTGAATATGGATTTTCCTCTTTACATACCTTATAAACTATGCAAACTATGAACTGAACAGCACACCTCCTGGCACTTTTAACTTACTTTCACAAATTAGTTTATTAAGTTTAGAAGGATGAGAGGGGATCTTATTGAGATATAAGATTATTAAGGGTTTGGACATGCTGGACACAGATGAGAGTTGTGAGTGTGGAATTCTCTGCCTCAGAGGGCAGTGGAGGCCAGTTCTCTGGATACTTTCAAGAGAGAGCTAGATAGGGCTCTTAAAGATAGCAGAGTCAGGGGAACTAGGGAGAAGGCATGAATGGGGTACCGATTGGGGATGATCGGCCATGATCAAATTGAATGGCGGTGCTGGCTCGAAGGGCTGAATGGCCTACTCCTGCACCGATTGTCTATTGAAGGTAAAGACATCATCCATCTTGTAGCCTTTATTATAAAAATCGCTAACCAGACAGCTTGGTGTCATAGTTTAGCTTAGTTTAGAGATACAGCGCAGAAACAGGCCCTTCGGCCCACTGAGTCCACACCGACCAGCGATCCCAGCACATTAACACACACTAGCCCACACACACTGGATGCCAAGCCAATTAACCTACAAAATCTGTACGTCCTTGGAGTGTGGGAGGAAACTGATGATCTCGGAGAAAACCCACGCAGTCACGGGGAGAACGTACAAACTCCCTACAGACAAGCACCCGTAGTCGGGATCAAACCGGGATATCCGGAGCTACAAGCGCTGTAACGCAGCAACTCTACCACTGCGCCACCGTGCTGTCATAGTCATACAGTGTGGAAACAGGCCCTTCAGCCCAACTTGCCCACACCGGCCAACACTAGTCCCACCTGCCTGTATTTGATAGTTTCTACAAGGGATAACTGAAAATGTTTTCTTTGTTCTTTGAATCGTGCTGTTCCCAATGTCCCCAATGTTGGGCGAGTCCAGAACCAGGGGCCACAGTCTTAGAATAAAGGGGAGGTCATTTAAGACTGAGGGGAGAAAAAACTTTTTCACCCAGAGAGTTGTGAATTTATGGAATTCCCTGCCACAGAGGGCAGTGGAGGCCAAGTCACAGGATGGATTTAAGAGAGAGTTAGATAGAGCTCTAGGGGCCAGTGGAGTCTAGGGATATGGGGAGAAGGCAGGCACGGGTTGTTGATAGGGGACGATCCGCCATGATCACAATGAATGGCGGTGCTGGCTCGAAGGGCCGAATGGCCTCCTCCTGCACCTATTTTCTATGTTTCTAAACCATTCAATGCCAAGATTTTTATTTCATCCATAATACAGCACCCCAGATAAAGGACTGCTTGCTAGGAACACTCGTTAAGAAGCAGCCAAGTTTCAATTTGTTAACCATATCTCTGTTATATAAACCTGTGATCCAAAACTCAACTCTTTAAGTTTTATCCATCCATAGTCTACGTGCTCACTGACCTATAGAGGCATCTGGTTTGGCAAGTAGCTGTAATTCCTATGTTTAAATCTGCCAAGGTCTTATCTTCTACCAAGGTTGTACCATCCACTGAAACATCAGCACTCCTCCAATGCTGACATCTTATACATTCCTGGTTTTAACCTCCCCACCATTTGCAAACATGTATTCAGCTGCCGATGCTCAAGGTTCATAGTCATAGAGTGATACAGCGTGGAAGCAAGCACTTCGGCCCAACTTGCCAACACCAGCCAACATGTCCTAGCTACACTAGTTCTACCTGCCCGCGCTTGGCCCATATCCCTCCAAACCTGTCCTATCCATGTACGTGCCTGACTGTTTCTGAAGTTCAAGGATATGAACTTCACAATAGCATACTTCCAATACTTTGCCGGTCCATACAAACAACATCTACAGCTTTGCCCTCATCAACCCTTTTGGTCACTTCTTCAAAACACTCAGATTGATAAGACATGGTCTCCCACAAAGCTGCCTTTGCTGATCAGCCCTTGTCTATCCAAATGCACATATATCCTATCCATCAGAATCCAATCCTGTAATCTTCCCACTACAGATGTTAGGCTCAATAGGCGATAGTTCCCAGGCTTTTCCTTGCAGCCCTTCTTAAACAGGGGCACAACATCAGCCACCCTCCAGTCTTCCGGCACCTCACCCGTGTCTAATAGAGATTCATTGATCTCAGCCGGGGCTCCTGCAATTTCTTCTTCAGCCTCGTACAATATCTTCAAGCCCTATCAAGCGCTCTCTTGAAATTATCCAAAGAACTGGCCTCCACTGCCCTCTGAGGCAGAGAATTCCACACTCACAACTTTCTGTGAGAAAAAGTGTTTCCTCGTCTCCGTTCTAAATGGCTTACCCCTTATTCTTAAACTGTGGCCCCTGGTTCTGGACTCCCCCAACATCGGGAACATGTTTCCTGCCTCTAGCATGTCCAAATCCTTAATAATCTTATATGTTTCAATAACATCCCCTCTCATCCTAAACTCCAGAGTATACAAGCCCAGCCGCTCCATTCTCTCAGCATATGACAGTCCTGCCATCTTGGGAATTAACCTTGCAAATCTAAGCTGCACTCCCTCAATAGCAAGAATGTCCTTCCTCAAATTAGGGGACCAAAACTGCACACAATACTTCAGGTGTGGTCTCACTAGGGTCCTATACAATTGCAGAAGGACCTCTTTGCTCCTATACTCAACTCCTCTAGTTATGAAGGCCAACATGCCATTCGCTTTCTTCACTGCCTGCTGTACCTGCATGCTTACTTTCATTGACTGATAAACAAGGACCCCCAGATCCCTTTGTACTTCCCCTTTTCCCAACTTGACGCCATTTAGATACTAATCTGCCTTCCTGTTTTTGCTACCAAAGTGGATAACCTCACATTTATCCACATTAAACTGCATCTGCCATACATCTGTCCACCCACCCAACCTGTCCAAGTCACCCTGCATCCTCATAGCATCCTCCTCACAGTTCACACTGCCACCCAGCTTTGTGTCATCTGCAAATTTGCTAAAGTTACTTGTAATCCCTTCATTAAAATCATTAATAAATATTGCAAATAGCTGCGGTCGCAGCACCGAGCCTTGAGGTACCCCATTAGTCACTGCCTGCCATTCTGAAAGGGACCCGTTAATCCCTACTCTTTGTTTCCTGTCTGCCAACCACTTCTCTATCCATGTCAGCACTCTACTCCCAATACCATGTGCCCTAATTTTGCCCACTAATCTCCTATGTGGGACCTTATCAAATGCTTTCTGAAAGTCCAGGTACACTACATCCACTGCTCTCCCTTGTCCATTTTCCTAGTTACATCCTCAAAAAATTGCAGAAGATTAGTCAAGCATGATTTCCTCTTCGTAAATCCATGCTGACTCAGACCGATCCTGTTACTCCTATCCAAATGTGCCGCTATTTCATCTTTTATAATTGACTCCAGCATCTTCCCCACCACCGATATCAGGCTAACTGGTCTATAATTCCCTGTTTTCTCTCTCCCCCGTCTTTCTTAATAAGTGGGATAACATTAGCTACCGTCCAATCCACAGGAACTGATCCTGAATCTATAGAACATTGGAAAATTATCACCAATGCATCTACAATTTCTAGAGCCACTTCCTTAAGTACCCTGAGATGCAGACCATCAGGCCCTAGGGATTTATCAGCCTTCAGTCCCATCAGTCTACCCAACACAATTTCCTGCCTAATGTGGATTTCTTTCAGTTCCTCCGTCACCCCAGATCCTCTGGCCACTAATATATCAGGAAGATTGTTTGTGTCCTCCTTAGTGAAGACAGATCCAAAGTACCTGTTCAACTCATCTGCCATTTTCTTGTTCCCCATAATAAAGTCTTGTTTTTGGATCTGCTGGGGGTCCACAGCCCCCTCCTCACCTGGCAAACCAGGTGGAGGAGACAGTTTGGTTGCCGACTATCCGACCATGGAGCAGGGGATTACCTGGTACCCGTGGCGGGGGGAACTCCCCCCGACCTGACCTATGGAACGTACATGCCCTGAACTCTTGCCATTACACTTTTAAAAGCATCCCATTTTCCAGACATTCTTTTGTTGCAAACAACTTGCTCCACGAAACTTGAGCAAGTTTCTGTCAAAAACCATTAAAGTTTGCCTTGGTCCCAATTCTGAATTTTAACTAGTGGGCCCATCTTGTCTTTATATGTAATTATTTTAAAGCTAATAGAACTGTGGTCGCTGGTCACAAAAGGCTCACCCACAGACACCCTCATTGAAACATACAGAATAGTGAAAGGCTTGAATAGAGTGGATGTGGAGGGGATGTATCCACTGGTGGAAGAGTCTAGGATTAGAGGGCATTGCCTCAGAATTAAAGGACGTTCTTTTACGAAGGAGACAAGGAGAAATTTCTTTAGTCAGAGGGTGGTGAATCAGTGGAATTCTTCGCTACTGTGGCCTCTACACAGCCGGAGATTGACATATTCTTGATTAGTAAGGTTGTCAGGGGTTATGGGGAGAAGGCAGGAGAATGGGGTTGAGAGGGAAAGATAGATCAGCCATGATTGAATGGCGGAGTAGACTTGATGGGCCGAATGGCCTAATTTTGCTCCTATCACTTAAAAAACAGGCTACTTGGCAACCAGAAACCCACCTGATACAAACATGCAGCAGTACCAGTGAAAAACACAGCAACTGTATGTAATTCCTCCTCATCGTCCTGTTTGATTAAACAAAAATGATGCATGTTATTAAAAGCACAGGAAAGAATGAAAATTCAAAATTTAAAAATGCAGATAATGGAAATCTGAAATAAAAACAGACAATGCTGGAATCACTCAGCAGGCTGGGCAGCTCCTGTGGAAAGAGAAATAGAAACATTAACTGCTTCTTTTTCCACAGAGACTGCCGAACCGAGAGTTATTTCCTTTTGCAGTATTCACAGAGGTTCTTCCAAATAAGCAGTCTGGTTAATGATGCTTGATATATATATATAAAGTATAGTTAGTTGTTTTCGCTAACTTTTAAAATATTTCTATACAAGACCGACTAAGTCAATAAAAAGAAAATCAAGACACGTCATTTACTTCAATATAAAGTATTACTTAATGAATAGAATTGATGGGAACATGATGGGTTAGTTCAGATACCGTTTCATTAGATTCCTCACACCCTTGGTTGGCTCAAAGCAACATATGTTGGGGTCTAAGATCTTCCTCTTGTATTAAACCCAAAGGCAAAGTTAAACTTCATTTTTAACATGACGTTTTAGTCATAGAACATAGGAAACAGGCCCTTCAACCTTACGTCCATGCCCACTAAGAAGACCCATCTACGCTTGTCCCGTCTGCCCGCATTTGGCCCAAATCCTTTTGAACCTCTCTTATCCATGTGTCTGTCCAAATGTCTTTTAAGTATTGTTATAGTACCAGCTTCAACTACCTCCAACGGCAGCTCATTCCACACACCCACCATCTTCTGTATGGAACGCAATGCCCCTTGAGTTCCTATTAAATGTTTCCCCTCTCACCTTAATCCAATGTTCTCAGGTTCTTGATTCCCCTACTCTGAGTAAAGGACTCTGTGCATTCACCCAATCTATTCCCTCCCGTAATCTTATACAGTACACCTCTATGAGATCATTCCTCAGCTTTGTGCACATAAAAGGAATAAAGTCCTATCCTTGCCAATCTCCCCCTATAAAGGTAAAAAAGATTTAATGCAAGAAGATTCAATCGACAAGTTGCAGGCGCATTCTTCCCAAGTCTGAAAAAAGCAGATATTTTCAGCTGGCATAGCAGTATATATTTTGAGTGTAGACACAAAATGCTGGAGTAACTTAGCAGGACAGGCAGCATCTCTGGATGCTTTCTCCTTCTCTCCAGAAATGCTACCCATCACGCTGAGTTACTCCAGCATTTTGTGTCTACCTTCGATTTAAACCAGCATCTGCAGTTCTTTCTTACCTATATATTTTGAGTGTTTCATGGGCAATAAACTAAACCATAAATTCGACATTGGGGTGGGGGGTGGGGGGTTGCCGATGAGAGTTCCCTCCCCCCCCCCCCCCCCCCGATCGGCTCTCCCCACTCCCTGCCTTGTGCCCAAACACCAGGATTGTGGGGACCAAAATGCAACCAGAAATTGATGAGCAGCCCCTTCAGATATTGGTAGAGGGGCAGCAACCTCGTTACCATTGGCAACGTCCCATTGTGATGTCATTGTGGCAGTCGGCAGCCAGCTTGAGAGCCCACTATGATTGGTGCACTGTGGGAGGCATTGTGACATCATCACTGTGGGAAGGCTGGAAGCTGTCTGTGAGAAGGCGGGTTTGGTTGTTTTTTAAATTTCAACGATTAATAACTTTGGAAATATAGGTAGAAATGCGACGGGAAGATGTTTATCTCTGCCGCAGGAAAAATGTGAGTAGGATGTGTGAAAATGGGAAGGTTTGGAAGAAAATAGGAATTAACCAGATGCACACACACACACACACACAAAAAGACGAAGATTTTTAGTTATATAGAGATATATATACATACACACACACACACATATATATGTATGTGTGTGTGTGTGTGTGTGTGTGTGTGTGTGTGTGTGTGTGTGTGTGTGTGTGTGTGTGTGTGTGTGTGTGTGTGTGTGTGTGTGTGCGTATGTGCGCGTGTGCATATAACCCACAGGCAAAGTTGCACCTCATTTCTAACATGAAGTTATAGTCAGAGCATGGTAACAGGCCATTCAGCACAATGTGTGTGTGTGTGCACGTATATGTGTGTGTATGTGCGTGTATAATATACACGTGCTGTTGCAGTCTTCAAAGGGCACGAGTAATCTGGTCTGCGGTTTTGGAATTTAAATGGATTTAGCTGAAAACCAGATAAATTCTTAAGGTTAATGCAAAGTAATCTGCAATGGTTTCAATCACTTAAGATAATTAAAGCATTCTTTGACAATTTTTGGGGTGATGAATGAGGCTGTGATTGGGCCCTCTACTGGAATGATGAACCACATACAGTGCCCTCCATAATGTTTGGGACAAAGACCCGTCATTTATTTATTTGCCACTGTACTCCATAATTTGAGATTTGTAACAGAAAAAAAATCACGTGTGGTTAAATTGCACTTGGTCAGATTTTAATAAAGGCCAATTTTATACAGTTTGGTTTACCATGTAGAAATTACAGCTGTGTTTATACATAGTCCCCCAATTTCAGATCACCATAATGTTTGGGACACATGGCTTCACAGGCGTTTGTAATTGCTCAGGTGTGTTTAATTGCCTTCTTCATGCAGGTATAAGAGAGCTCTCAGCACCTAGTCTCTCCTCCAGTCTTTCCATCACCTTTGGAAACTTTTATTGCTGTTTATCAACATGAGGACCAAGGTTGTGCCAATGAACGTCAAAGAAGCCATAATGAGACCGAGAACCAAGAATAAAACTGTTAGAGACATCAGCCAAACCTTAGGCTTACCAAAAACAACTGTTTGGAACATCATTAAGAAGAAAGAGAGCACTGGTGAGCTTACTAATCACAAAGGGACTGGCAGGCTAAGGAAGATCTCCACAGCTGATGACAGAAGAATTATCTCTATAATTTAAAAAAATCCCCAAACACCTGTCTGACAGATCAGAAACACTCTTCAGGAGTCAGGTGTGGATTTGTCAATGACCACTGTCCACAGAAGACATCATGAACAGAAATAGAGGCTATACTGCAAGATGCAAATCACTGGTTAGGCGCAAAAATAGGATGGCCGGGTTACAGTTTGCCAAGAAGTACTTAAAAGAGCAACCACAGTTCTGGTAAAAGGTCTTGTGGGCAGATGAGACAAAGTTTAACTTATATCAGAGTGATGGCAAGAGCAAAGTATGGAGGAGAGAAAGAATTGCCCAAGATCCAAAGCATACCACCTCATCTGTGAAACACGGTGGTGGGGGTGTTATGGCCTGGGCATGTATGGCTGCTGAAGGTACTGGCTCACTTATCTTCATTGATCATGCAACTGCTGATGGTAGTAGCAGAATGAATTCTGAAGTGTATAGACACATCCTATCTGCTCAAGTTCAAACAAATGCCTCAAAACTCATGGGCCGGCGGTTCATTCTACAGCAAGACAATGATCCCAAACATACTGCTAAAGCAACAAAGGAGTTTTTCAAAGCTAAAAAATGGTCAATTCTTGAGTGGCCAAGTCAATCATCTGATCTGAACCCAATTGAGCATGACTTTTATATGCTGAAGTGAAAATTGAAGGGGACTAGCCCCCAAAACAAGCATAAGCTAAAAGATGTCTGCAATACAGGCCTGGCAGATCATCACCAGAGAAGACACCCAGCAACTGGTGATGTCCATGAATCACAGACTTCAAGCAGTCATTGCAAGCAAAGGATATACAACAAAGTACTAAACATGACTACTTTCATTTAAATGACATTGCTGTGTCCCAAACATTAAGGGAGTATGTATAAAAACTGCTGTAATTTCTACATGGTGAAACCAAAATGTATAAAAATGGCCTTTATTAAAATCTGACAATGTGCAATTTAACCACATGTGATTTTTTTCTATTACAAATCTCAAATGGTGGCGTACAGAGGCAAATAAATAAATGATGGGTCTTTGTGCCAAACATTATGGAGGGCACTGTATGTGGTTCATCATTCCAGTAGAGGGCCCAATCACACCGCAGCCTCATTCATCACCCCAAAATAATTCAAAGAATGCTTTAATTATCTTGAGTGATTGAAACCATTGCAGATTACTTTGCATTAACCTTAAGAATTTATCTGTTTTTTAGCTAATTCCATTTAAATTCCAAAACCGCAGACCAGATTACTCGTGCCCTTTGAAGACTGCGACAGCACACTATTAAAATTCAACATCATACATACGTATTTTCGTGCCTTGATGCAGTGTAATGTGTAAATGCAGAATGTTTCACAGAAACTTTACGAGTTAAAAGTTCTCTGGCTCTCTGTAGTTTTCCACCGGCTGAATAAAGAGACTTGCTTTCATGAACCATGTAGCAACTAACCAGATACCAACATACCTTGAGCTCAACAGGCTTGTGCCAGTAGTTGTACACATGACAAAGTTGATATGGACTGAGAAAACCCTTGGGGAATGGCTCCTGGCCAAGCACTTCTCTCTAGTACGGGAAGGGGAAAGTGGTGCTGCCAAACGATTCCAGTGGATTCTTCTTCTTCTTCTTCTTTGGAGTTTTACGGCAGCCGGCATCCGCAATGTTGCATTGCTGCCACCTTCTGGCTTCATTCCACAGTACTCATGTCTTTATATTAGATCCTTCTTATAAGCCCAGAGGCCCTCAAGAAATCAAACAACAACTTTATTCCTTTTCCCTTTCCCTCCAATGTTCTTTACTGATATTTCTGTCAATCCAATTTTCCTCATTTCAATGATCATAAATCCCCTTTCTGTCTCATATCTCCTACATGCAACTAGGGCATGCTGAACTGTTTCTGGTTGATGGCATTCCTCACACAGCCCAGTAGGGTGTTTTCCCAATATTTTTAATGTGCTGTTCAGGTGAGTGTGTCCTATCCTCAATCTTGTTAATACTACCTGTTCCCTCCTGTTCCCCCCTCTTCTTGCTGTAATGCCCACTCTGTTTTGTAGCGAATAGAGGTGTCTCCCCTTTGTCTCCTGTTCCCAGTATTGTTGCCATTCCTGATTTATTTTCTTCCACACAATGTGTTTTCCTTCAGATTTGGATAGTTGTAAGTTTACCTCTATGTTTCTTTTTTTTAACAGCCTCCTTTGCCAATTTATCCACCTTTTCATTCCCTAGAACACCAATGTGTGCTGGGACCCACAACAAAGTCACGTCACTGCCCCTCCTTGTCACTTGGCTTAATAGTAGCAGGATTTCATAAACTAAGTCAGGCCGCCTATGGGATGCACCAGACCCAAACTCTGGATTGCAGATAATGAGTCGCTACATATTACTACTTTACATGGTTGCACCTGTTCCATCCACCGAACTGCCATCAAAATAGCGTACAGTTCCACTGTATATACTGTCAAATAGTTGTTTGTTCTTTTGTAAAGCTCAACATTCATCCCCTGGACTACCACAGCCGCCCCTGTTGTTTCAGCTACTGGATCCTTTGATCCATCTGTGAAAATTAAGAGGTGATTCCAGTGGATTTGCCTGGTGGCCAATTCTAATGGCAGGTCAAGGACAATGTACTTGGCTGCAGCTGCTCTGAGGGGGATTAGTGAGGAGCATAGGTGGTACAACAACTAACAACTGCTCTGACAAAAAAACTCTCAACCAACTCTCTCCTCACTTGCTCCCCACTCCACTGTGCCGTTGATGAATTACTTATCTTGATTAGACATGTAGCATTTTCACTCCAAGTCGGTAAGTAAAGCCAGCAAGCTCACATCTTCAATATGGCACAAGGAATTGGACCATAACGTTTGCACCTTCCAATTTAACTCGTGTTGGAAAAGTAAGAGTATGATTAGATTGGATTAGAGAAAGAGTGCGGAAACAGGCCCACCGAGTCCGCATCAACCAGCGATCACCCCGTATGCTAGCACTTTACTACACACCAGAGACAGATTTCAAGTTACAGAAGCCAATTAATATACAAACCCGTATGTCATTGGAATGTGGGAGGAAACTGGAGCACCCTTTATAGCTGATGATCACTTCAGCTTTTTGTAACTAACAAATTGGTACTGAGGGACCGAATGATAACAATATAGGTTTGGAATCATTGCAGTGAATTACGTAGAAGGTATACATAGTCCTGATGATACATGAAGAGTCACTGATCTATAACATTAACCCTTTTGTTGTTCCACAGATGCTGCGCTACTTGGTTTCAGCATTTTCTTTCCCTATTTTAACATTTCCAGCACCTGCACTTTTTTCGTTTTCATTTCCAAGAACAGGAGTTGGCCACGCAGCCAAAGGGTCATAGAGTGATACAGCGTGGAAACAGGCCCATTGGCCCAACTTGCCCACGCCGACCAACATGTCCCAGCTACACCACCTGCCTGCGTTTGGCCCATATCCCTCCAAACCTGTCCTATCCATGCACTTGACCAAATGTTTCTTAAACATTGCAATAGTCCCTGCTTCAACTACCTACTCTGGCAGCTCGTTCCATACACCCACCACCCTTTGTGCAAAAAAAGTTACCCCTCAGGTTCCTATTAAATCTTTCCCCCCTCACCTACAACCTATGTCCTATGGTTCTCAATCCCTCTATTCTGGGCAAGAGACTCTGTGCGTCCACAAGATCTATTCCTCTCGTGATTTTGCACACCTCAAATGAGGCCATCCCAACATTCAATAGGATTTCGGATAATCTGTGACACAACCCATATTCCTGGCTCTGTACCTTGCCCATCAATATCTTTCAACAACAAAAATCCATAAACTTAGGTGCAAAATTAATAATCATCTCATTCCATGGTAGAATGCACTCTAATTAACCTCTAATGCACTTGAGTGCATGCATGGAATGCTGTGTTTGTCATTTATACACTACAAATGGGCAGTGAAAATATTACTTGCTGTTCAACTTGTTGTGAATACTATATTTGCAATTTAATAGCTATTCAGATTAGTATAATTCAGCTGATGAAAATAATAGACCTTATCTTATCAAGATGAAAATCTTCATGAAAGTTCTATCCATGCCATAGAGCAAATTAAAGAGTCATTTAGCAGTTTGCGATCCTTTCCTGCAGACCCACAAATGCTCTCAATCATATCTCAATCTTTTTCGAGAGTCAAGAGTGTTTTATTGTTGTATGTCCGGAAATGAGACAATTAAATTCTTACTTCTTTATCTCTTTATGAAAGAAGAATTTCTTGCTCACACATTTTGTTGATAAATATAGGTAACAAAATTAAATTAGCATCAACGAGGATGTTGCCAGAATGAGAGGGTCTGAACTATAGGGGTAGGCTGGGATTCTATTCCTTGGAGCACAGGAGGATGATCATATATCATCTCTGGAATTCTCTGCCACAGGCCAGAGGCCAGTTCATTGGCTATATTTAAGAGGGAGTTAGATGTGGCCCTTGTGGCTAAAGGGATCAGGGGGTATGGAGAGAAAGCAGGTACAGGATACTGAGTTGGATGATCAGCCATGATCATATTGAATGGCGGTGCAGGCTCGAAGGGCCGAATGGCCTACTCCTGCACCTATTTTCTATGTTTCTATGTATTTATATAGCGGTATATAAAATCATGAGAGGAATAGATCAGGTAGATGCACAGAGTCTCTTGCCCAGAGAAGGCGAATACAGGACCAGAGAACATAGGTTTAAGGTGAAGGGGAAAAGATTTAATAGGAATCTGAGGGGTAACTTTTTGACACAAAGGGTGGTGGGTGTATGGAACAAGCTGCCAGAGAAGGTAATTGAGGCTGGGACTATCCCGACGTTTAAAAAGCAGTTAGACACGTACATGGGTAGGACAGGTTTGGGGGGGGGATAAGGGCCAAATGCAGGCAGGTGACTAGTGTAGCTGGGACATGTTGGCCAGTATGGGCAAGTTAGGCCGAAGGGCCTGTTTCCACGCTAATGACTCTCTACAACTAATCCTGGGTTTCACATTACTAGTCCCAGATCAATAGACTTCCAGGGCATTTCATCTGAACTGAGGCCATAACCAGAAGTTTATAAGTCACATCTAACAACTGCACCTTATAATGCTACCACAAATCAGGTATTTTCAATTATAGGTGTTTATGTTCTTGCTATTAACCTGATTTACTGATAGAATTTATTAGATGCTAATAACCATGGAAGGGATTCCTTTCTTAAATTTCCAGCCTTCAGCCGTATTTTACTTTTATTGACCTTATATCCCCTTAATTGAAGTTGTGTACGCTTATTTTAATCTGTTCTTTCCAGCATTTAAAATATCCGATTATAGCACCTGACGTGTACTCAATTGAACAAGTCTATCTCCGTAAATTCAGAACAGTCTGGAATCATTTACAGCACTCCTCTCCAAGGTCTTTCCAATGCCAATGTACCAAAACAACACAGTATCCTGACCATGGATTCAGCAGTTATGTTTACAGGATTAGAATAACTACTTCAAACTCGTTCAAATGTCCCTAAGGTGCAACAGTCGTGAATTGGCAGCCATGAATTGTGCTTCACCCCTTTTGTCCTGGAATGCCTATGTTCCCTGATTAGTTTCTGAGAGGAATAGTTCGGGTAGACGCACAGAGTCTCTTGCCCAGAGTGTGGGAAATCTAGAACCGGAGGACACATGTTTAAGGTGAGGGAGGAAAATTTAACAGGAACCCACGGAGTAACTTTTTAGAGCGGTGGGTGTATGGAACGAGCTAAGGCAGGTACTATCGTAATGTTTAGGAACCATTTAGAAAGGTACATGGATAGGACAGATTTAGAGGGATATGGGCCAAATTCAGATATGGGACGAGTGTAGATGGGACATATTGGCTTGTGTGGGCAAGTTGGGCCGAAGGGCCTGTTTCCATGCTGTTATGATTCCATGACTCTATGAGGTTCAAATAATATTCCAATACTAACGAAACAGTATGACTCCAACTTGCTTAAACATCTTGTCATCTCATAATTGTCCGTAGGGCCTGTGCTGTACTGTTCTATATTCTACAATTGCCAATTATCTTATTGACGTTAGCAAGACAAACTTCTACTCAGAATGGTTCCACCATCTTCACTCTTGCTCTTTGAACTCAATTACTTGAAAGCTTTTCCTTTACCTATGTGTTCTTATTTTGCTTAAGTTGAACAGTTTTTATATCCACATGGTTCAACTTGTTTGCTTTCCTGCCCTCACGTGTAATACCAGTCTTAATATTTTTTAATAAAAATGGAGGAACCCCAACTCCAATTGATCATCTTCTGCCCAAAAAATCCATAAATATTTAACCCGTCTTAATGATGGGGCGGCAGAGTAGAGTTGCTGCCTTACAGCTGCGGAGACCCGTGTTCGATCCTGATTACGGGTGCTCTCTGTACAGAGTTTGTACGTTCTACCTGTGAAGCCGTCAGTTTTCTCCGGGTTCTCCGGTTTCATCCCACACTCCAAGGACGTACAGGTTTGTAGGTTGATTGGCTTCGGTAAAAATTGTAAATTGGCCCCAGCGTGCTACATAGTGCTAGTGTACGATCATTGGTCGGCGGAGTCTCGGAGGGCCGAAGGACCTGTTTCCACACTGTATCTCTAAAGTAAAGTCAAAAGATTCACAATTTGTCAAATAAATTACGGTTGTTTGTGCTTATGGCTTGGCAACACTTCCTCCCACAAACCAAAATCCAAATTCTCATTCCTGGCTTGAACGTGGCTTAGATTCAACACTGTCCCAAATTGCTGAAGATAGTTTGGTGGAAGAACTCTGGATACTTAGATCCTAGCAAGCAAGTCAGCAATTCTATCTCGATCTAGTTACAGAAAACTTAAGCAAGGGAAGTCCTTGCAAAATGACATAACGTAACATAACAGCAACCGGACTACACAAGGGTGACGATTGTAAAACAATCTGGTGAGTACCATCCTATCAACGACTGGAAAGCAGTCATGAGCAACTATCTACCTCATTGAAGACCCTCGGACTATCTTTAATCGGACTTTACATGGATTTATCTTACACTAAACGTTATTCCCTTGTCATGTATCTGTAAACTGTGGATGACTCGATTGTAATCATGTCTTTCTGTTGACCCACAACAAAAGCTTTTCACTGTACCTTGGCACATGAGATAATAAACTAAACTATCTCAGCTCTGGAAACTTGTTTTTCTTTAATCTCAAGAAATTGGGGGGGCTCAGTAAAGTGACAAACTGGGACAGGGTCAGATTAGTTGCAGATATTAGTGATTGATGCATTAATAGTTGATAGGTATTTAGGGTCCATACGAATTTTATTTCAAAGTGTGTGCATTTACTCCAGTGTTCAGTTACGTCCTTACAAAAGTAACGCCATACTTGTCATCTATTGTCATCTCCTATTTCTCAGCCAGCTACAACTAATAGTCTCACTAGTGCTCACCTCTTCAAATCTAGGTTAAAAGCCTATTTGATTTCTGATGGAAAATCATTCTTAATACATTTTATTTGCAATCAAGCATTGTTTGCTCTTTTCAACAATCCCCTTCAGGCTCTCTCAGAAAGATTGCATTGAAACATTTTAAAACGTCAATATTTTTGTTTATAGTGAACTTACTTCAAATGGATTGGCAATGTTGATCAATTTAGTTTGTATTCAAGCCAATGCATTAGCAAGGAATGCACGATCACAAGCTCTATGTAAAACAGGCTTGGGTCAGGAGGCAAAAAGGGCTGCTAATGCTGGAATCTGGAACAGCATGCAATTTACTGGAAGAACTCAGCAGGTCAAGCAGTAACTGAGGGAGGAGTGGGTGGATGGGGGGGTGGGGGTTAGATATGCACCTACATGGATAGGCGACTTTTCGGGACTACAGCTCTATTTCCCTGCTTTTAACCCCACCCCCCACCTTCCCCCCTCAACTACAATCAGTCTGAAGAAGGGTCCCAACCCGAGTCGTCACCTATCCATGGTTCTCCAGTGGCGGGCATGGTGGTTCAGCAGTAGAGTTGCTGCCTTACAGTGCCAGAGACCCGGGCTCGATCCTGACTACAGGTGCTATCTGTACGGAGTTTGTACGCTCTCCCCGTGACCTGCATGGGTTTTCTCCAGGATCTCTGGTTTCCTCCCACACTCCAAAGACGTACAGGTTTGTAGGTTAATTGGCTTGATACAATTGTAAATTCTCCATAGTGTGTGTAGGATTGTGTATGTGTGTGAGGATAGGATCGCTGGTCGGTGTGGACATAGTGAGCCGAAGGGCCCGCTTCCGCTCGGTATCACTAAAACTAAAAGATGCTGCCTGACCCACTGAGTCACTCCAGCACTTTATATTCTAAACAAACGCATGTAAAGATGATACTTATTACAGGGACAGATACACACTTCAGCATATCTTGGGGGCAGCAACTCATCTTGATGCAGGTTTAAAAATTAAATCTATTTCTGCAGTTTAGAATTCAGTTGCAGGACATGGCACAATCTGCACTTTCTATATTATTATGCTATTAAAAATGATAGGCTGGATTTCGAGTCACTTATTTGCTTGGAATTGAATGAACACAATTCCTCGATAAACTTGGTAATAATTACATCGGAACTATTTAACATAATGGCAGCACTTAGTTGCAGTTATCCGCTGCTGCCTGCCCGTGGTTAATAAGGTTCATTACTTTAGCTCAAACCTTAATGAGAATTCTCTCATCAGATCACTTTTTATCCTGGGGTCTATTAATATACTTTGCTCTATGCCACCTAAGGCCAGGAGCTGGACTCTATTCTAAACGTGCGTTATCAGTAGCATGACAACTACCTGGCCCCGCTGAGTCTCAGGTCTTTGTACAGTGAAAACCTTTTGCTGCGTGCTAACCAGTCAGCGGAAAGACAATACATGATTCCAATCGAGCCATTCACAGTGTACAGATACATGATAAGGGAATAACGTTTGGTGCAAGGTAAAGCCAGTAAAGTCCAATCAAAGATAGTCCGAGGGTCTCCAAATGAGGTGGATAGTAGTTCAGGACTGCTCTCTAGTTGCAGTAGGATGAGTCAGTTATCTGATAACAGCTGGGAAGAAACTGTCCCTGAATCGGTTTCGCCAGCTCCGCAGAGTGCAGTTTGTCATTTCTCAGACAAGGCTGAAAATATCCATGTTGCGATGGGATATTAATCTAAAACAGTGCGCACTTATGTTGATCCTTAAACACCGCACATGAAAGATGTTTATGCATTAAACTTGAAATTTAATTAAGAGAGTAAATATACCGACTTGAGTAAGTACTGTGCATCTCACCTGAAATAAATTTTCCATTGCATGAAATCCACGGATTAGATTTAAAGCTGCACATAGGAAGCTTAGTAAACAAGATATGAATCCTGGCAGCTTCACTGGTTCCAGTCTTTGATTTGGAGCTGTGGCAACAAAGCACAATACAGAGTCGTGAATCTGGTTGCATTTTACAATCCCCAAAAGAACGTACACATTTGTTCATTCTGACATTTGTTTAGCGGCAAATATTTACCAGCCCCAAATGATCGATGCATGAATTGAAGTGATATCGAGGCACAAGCCGCAACTTGCCTTTCCACACAAGGACACAAAGTGCTGGATTAACTAAGCAGGCCAGGCAGCATCTCTGGAGAACATGGATAGATGGCGTTTCGGGTCGACAACCTTCTTGACCTGAAACGTGCAGCACAGTGGCGCAGCAGTAGAGTTGCTGCCTTACAGCGCCAGAGAACCAGGTTCGATCCTGACTACGGGTGCAGTCTGTATGGAGTTTGTACTTTCTCCCTGTGACTGCATGGGTTTTCTCTGGGTGCTCCGGTTTCCTCCTACACTCCAAAGGCGTACAGGTTTGTCCGTTAATTGGCTTCAGTAAAATTGTAAATTGTCCCTATTGTGTAATGTAGGATAGTGCTAATGTACAGGGTGATCGCTGGTCGGCACGGACTCGGTTGACCTGTTTCCGCGCTGTATCTCCAATGTCTAAAGTCTACTCCAGCACTTTGTCCTTTTGCATATTAACCAGTATCTGCATTTCTTTGTTTCTACACTTGGATTTCCAGTTTGCTTGAATTAGCTGCCCTCACTGAGAGGAGGAAAGATGTGCTGAGGAAAAGGTGACAACATGCATCTTTCATGAAAATGACATTTCAGCAGGACGCCATCTTGAAGGATTTCAATGTAATTTCTTTAAAGCTGCAAGAGCCAACTCAGCACTTACACTATGCACTTCCAAGGCCTACAGGTTTTGTTATACGAAAATTTTCCCGAACAGTCTGACTTGCCACTAAACAGACGAGTGAGCCTTATTTCTTTTCTACTAGTCAGATCCTTGATCCTGTTCCCTTGCAACACGTCTCCAGTTCTTGTAACACATTTTTGTTATTATATAATTTGTTGCTAAGACACATTCCAGTGACCCACAATCAGATATGGACAAAACTGTACCTATAACGTCACGAGAATCAGTAGCGGGCGGCACGGTGGCGCAGCGGTAAAGTTGCTGCCTTACAGCGTCAGACGTGGGTTCGATCCTGACTACAGGTACTGTGTGTATGGAGTTTGTACGTTCTCCCTGTTACCTGCATGGGTTTTCTCCGGTTTTCCCACACATTCCAAAGTACAGGTTTGCAGGTTAATTGGCTTGGTAAAATTGTCCCTAGTGTGTGTGTGTGTAGGATAGTGCTAGTGTACGGGGATCGCTGGTTGGCATGGGCTCGGTGGGCCGAAGGGCCTGTTTCTCTAAACTAAACAGATCAACATTTCCCACCTGTGAAGAATGTTTCATTGAACTGAGAGCTGGAGGACTACAATTCTGCCAGAGGCAATGCCTTCAAAGCAGAAAGGTGGAAAATCGATTTAATATGGTTTGCACCTGATTTACTTCCCGAGAATGAATAATTGGACAAAGAACAAAGTTCCCCAGTACAGATGTAGGGAGAAACTGTTACCACTGCAGTGAGAGTCAGCAGCCAGACAATACTGATTTCAGACAAAGAAGCCAAGAGGCAGTCTGCCACATCGCTTTAGTATAGTTGACTGCAAATATCATTCCAGACCTATTATTTTTAGTGGCACTAAGCTTGCAAATAAAATGAATAGTCCGTAACGTAGAGAGTACAGCTATGTAGCGGCCAAGTTACCACACAAGCATCCAGAGACCCGAGATTACTGATCCACAAATACAATAGTTTAAATCCAGCACAAGAGTCGGGGAATTTAGTTAATGAAGTACGTCCGGAATAAAAAGTTAATGGCAGTGAAGATGCTCACACAACTCTCCGATTATGACAGAAAGTCATTTGATTCACAAATATCCTGCGGGAAAAGAAATTTGCCATTCTTATGACATTTAACTTTTCAATGTGATGTGGCAGACTCTTAACTCTTCCCCGTAATGGCCGAGCACAAACTCAGCTTGGGGGAAATTAAGGTTGGATGTTAAATGCAGGCTTTGTCAGTAACGATTACATTGCGTGAATGAAATATAAAAACGGCATTGGCTTGTTTTTGACATCCTCTCACTGGAAACATAGCATAAAATGTAAACTATGATTTCAGCAGCTGGTACTGGCTTCCATTTTGCCCCGCCTAGCTGTTGCAACTGTAGTCCAGCCAGAACATAGAATGTAGAACAGTACAGCATAGGAACAGGGCTCTCAGCCCACAATATCTGTGCCGTACATGATGCAAAGTTATCCTTGGCCTGCATGCGATCCATATCCCCCTCCATTCCCTGCATATGAGTGGAGTTTTGTTTATTGTCACATGTAACTATGTACAGTGAGAAACTTTTGGTGCATGCTATATATCTGGGTGCCTATCTAGAAACATGGAAAATAGGTGCAGGAGTAGGCCAGCACCACCATTTAATACGATCATGGCTGATCGTTATCCAAAATCTGTACCCCGTTCCTGCTTTTCCCCCTATCCCTTCATTCCGTTAGCCCTAAGAGCTAAATCTAGCTCTCTCTTGAAAACATCCAGTGAATTGGCCTCCATCTAAAAGCATCTTAAATGCCATTACTGTATCTGCCTCCACCACCGCCATTGACACGGTGTTCCAGGCACCCACCTCCTTCTGTGTCAATAGACAATGTGTAGGAGTAGGCCATTCGGTCCTTCGAGCCAGAACTTGGCCCTGCACATCTTTAAACTTCACCTCTTACCTTAAAGCTCTGCCCTCTAGTTTTTGACATTTCCAACCTAGGAACCAAGGTTCTGACCGCTACCCTATCTATGCCTCTCATAAATTTATATACTTCTGTTAGAAGCATTACATTTCTTTATATTGTACATTCCCACACATCAATACCGCAAGAGTCCGAAGATGGGTCTCGACCCCGAAACTTCACCCATTCCTTCTCTCCACAGATGCTGCCAGTCCAACTGTGTTAATCCAGCTTTATGTGTCTATCTTCAGCGAGAGAACAAACTGCTTTCATTTTAGGCATTCTCTGCTGCAGGAAATAAGATCACAACAGGGCCAATTCTGCTGCATTCTCCCTTCCTATTCAAGCCAATATACTGAGCTTTAATGTAAGCACATACACAAATGGTCTCAACACAGAAAGTAAAAGAGCACATTGTCGATCCCGAATAAAATCAGATGAGGAAGCGATGGTTAAGTGGTTGACTGGTCACTCAAGAAATCCCAACACCAGATAACTGAAACTCTTCCCACGGCAGTAAATAACGACTAGCTTGAACATTTCAACTGAATATTTTTAGCAATCATTTTAGTTCTGCTTCAACCAAAAATGATCTATTCTTCTAGTTTACTTTAGTTTAGAGATACCGCGTGGAAACAGGACCTTCGGCCCACCGGGTCCGCACCGCCCAGCAATTCCCACACACATTCACCATCCTACACACTAGGGACAATTCGCAATTATACCAAGCCAATTAGCCGACAAACCTGTTTGACTCTTTTAGAGTGTGGGACACAATGGGAGATCCCGGAGTAAACCCATGCAGGTCACATACAAGAACGTACAAACACCATGTAGAGAGCGCCCATAATCAGGGTCGAACACGGGTCTCTGGCGCTGTACTGCAGCAACTCTACCGTTGCACCACCGTGCAGGTATAAAATTATATAAAAATATATAAAATAAGCAGTTATAAAATTCAGCCGAATCCATTTGCACTTAACATAGAAAATAAGTGCAGGATGAGGCCATTTGGCCCTTCGAGCCAGTACCGCCATTCATTGTGATCATGGCTGATCGTCCCCTATCAATAACCCGTGCCTGCCTTCTCCCCATATCCCTTGACTCCACTAGCCCCTAGAGATCTATCTAACTCTCTCTTAAATCCATCCAGTGACTTGGCCTCCACTGCCCACTGTGGCAGGGAATTACACAAATTCACAACTCTCTGGGTGAAAAAGATTTTCCTCACCTCAGTCTTAAATGACCTCCCCTTTATTCTAAGACTGTGGCCATTGGTTCTGGACTCGCCCAACATTGGGAACATTTTTCCTACATCTAGCTTGTCCCGTCCTTTTATAATTTTATATGTTTCCTCATCCTTCTAAACTCTAGTTAATACAAGCCTAGTCTTTTCAATCTTTCCTCATTTGACAGTCCCGCCATCCTAGGGATCAATCTCGTGAATTTACGCTGCACTGCCTCAATCACAAGGATGGCCTTCCTCAAATTAGGACACCAAAACTGTACACAATACTCCAGATGTGGTCTCAACAGAGCCCTATACTTCTGACATAACGCTGCAGCACTGATTTAAATAATTATTTCTTCCCTGCTTCTACCCCGCTGTTATCTGACCACTGAACAGATTAATCATAAGCTAATGGTGTAGTCCCGATTTCCCAACCTACCTCATTGTGGCCCTCATACTTTTTAAATCTACGCTTTCTCTTTAGCTGTCTACCAACCTGTAACACTATATTCTGCACTCTGGCTATTTTCCTCTTTGCATACCTGTTGCGTAAGGCTTGATTGCACTTATGGCATGATTTGACTGGATAACATGCAAAACTTTTTCCACTGTTTCTCGGCACATGTGACAATAATAAACCCAAACCAATATTCATCCACCACATCACTAAAGTAAAACAAGCAAATCCCATTGCAGGCTACCAACATTCATCTGGGCAAGGCTCACAATTCAACACTACCTACAATTTAATGTCAGAGTCTCATGTTCAGAACAAGGGCATTGTATGTTCTAAAAGCAGTGCACTGGCATGGATGTAGAGTTGCTGCCTTACAGCGGCAGAGACCTGGGTTTGATCCTGACTACGGGTGCCGTCTGTATGGAGGTTGCACGTTCTCCTCATGACCTGCGTGGGTTTTCTCCAGAATCTTCTGTTTCCTCCCACCCTCCAAAGACGTACAGGTTTGTAGGTTAATTGGTTTGGCATAATTGTAAATTGTCCCTAGTGTGCAGGGATCGCTGGTCGGCGCAGACTTGGTGGGCCGAAGTGGCCTCTTTCCACGATGTATCTCTGAACTAAACCAAAGTGATTAACTCTTTCAGATTTAGATTACTACTGATTTGTTTGTGCAGACCAAGGTTTATCTCAAATGTTTCTTTCAGAGAATACAACAGAGTCCTTCCCAGTTGAGCATGTTCTTAAACATGATTGAAAACCGCATCAAAATGAAAACTAATATACACAAAGGCTGTTCCAATGTGTAAAAAAAAATCACTGTAAGGTTTGAATGTTGTAAAACTCAGAATATGACATCAAGATAATCCACATAAATTTATGGATTTTATACTTTTAAATTCCAAAGCATTTTATGTGAGTTTTTGCATTAGGTTACTGAGTACATTATTTGAGCTTTATTATGAAATAGTTAACTGTATATTACATAGAATGGGTTGCCAACTATGCTAAAATATAACAACATTAAAATTGTATAAAATGCACTGGAAATGTTTTTTTTATTGAAAAACAAATCACACCGAACTCCAATAGACCAATGCTGAAAGACCTTCACAAAGCTCCCTGAAATTCTTTCCATTAACCAATCTTTTGGTGAAGTATTATCAAGACAATATAAAATGTTGTCAGGTAACACTTATGTGAATTGCCTTGACATCATACATTAAGATGGTGGCATTAATGTGGAAAAAAATTGAAAGGTCTTTCACATTTGCCAATAAATAAGATCAGAAATAAATTGCATCACAATCACAATCACAATAATACTTTATTAGCCAAGTATGTTTTGCAACAAACGAGGAATTTCATTTGTCAAGTCAGTCATACAAATAAAAAGCAACCGAATACACAAAACACATTTTAACATAAGCATCCACCACAGTGACTCCTCCACATTCCTCATTGTGATTGGAAGGCGAAAAAAGTTCAATCTCTTCCCTTTGCTCTCCCGCGGTCGGGGGCCTCGAGCCCTCTGTTGACGGGACGATCTTGACTCCCGTAGCCAGCGGTGGGCCCTCCACGTTGAGGCGATCAGCTCCTGCATCGGGGGGATCGAACCCTGCGTCGGGGCTGGTCGAACGTTCCGCGACGTTGGAGCTCACGACATCCAAGGCCTCTCCCGAGACTGCGAGCTCCTGATGTAAAGTCTGCAGGCCGAGGTTGGAGCGATCCCAGGCAAGGGATCGACTCCGATGTAAGTCCATGCCCCGTGGTGGTGCCGAAGGTCAGCCTGAGGAGCCCTCCAGCTCCATCGATGGTAGGCTGCAGTGCGACCGGAGTATGCGATCCAAAAATTAATCGCACCCGATCGCATAATAAATTGTATGCCCTTATTTTCAATTATTGATAGATCCATATAAAGGTATCAATACTCTGGGAAACAGCATAAAGCAGGTTTTTGCTGCTCCTATTCACTAATGTTTGCAATGCACAATGCACAAGACAAGATCTTTAAGCATACAGATTTGTGGAAACACCGAGCATATCTTAGTTTAGTTTAGTGAAACAGCATGGAAACAGGCACTTTGGGCCACCGGGTCCACGCTGACCATTGATAACCCATTCACACTAGTATCCATTCCCTCCACAGATGCTGCCTGACCTGCTGAGTTCACCACTTTGTGTTATATTCTGCCAAACAATGTAAAATCAGCTTTTAACATTTTAGCTTGCAGTAACAAAAATATAAGTTTATTTGAATTGCTATTGAAAAGATCTTTATTTTTTTTAATCCTGCAGGGAAAAATAACTTTGTTATTACGAGTCTGAAACTCCAACCCTTTACCCTATTTCTCCCATTGACCCAAGTGTCTGTATATTGCGATATTCCATAATACAATGGGGCGGTCATGGTGGCGCAGCGGTAGACTTGCTGCCCTACAGCGAATGCAGCGCCGGGTTCGATCCCGACTACAGGTGCTGTCTGTACGGAGTTTGTACGTTATCCCCGTGACCTGCGTGGGTTTACGCCGAGATCTCTGGTTTCCTCCCACACTCCAAAGACGTACAGGTTTGTAGGTTAATTGGCTTGGTAAATGTAAAAAAACAATGTCCCTAGTGGGTGTAGGATAGTGTTAATGTGCGGGGATCGCTGGTCGGTGCGGACGCGGTGGGCCGAAGGGCCTATTTCCGTGCTGTATCTCTAAAACTAAAACAATGCTTTGTTGAAAAGTAACTGTTGCATTTTAGAAGAACTACATGTAATCAGAATTAAAACGTGAACTTGGCTTTGGTTGAAAGATGAACTGCTGTTTATCTAAAGGGTGATAAATCTTAGAAGGCTTCCAAGTGCATGACATTGTGGGATCAAGTTAGAGCACTTTTTGACATTGTGTTTCTATGAAATTTGTCAGAAGTAAAGTACTCTCACCTATCCCCTTGGAAGGGGGGAAATGTAGACGTACGTTTCCATTTGCTGTTTCGACATCAAACATTGTAAGCTGATGGGCTGGTCTCAATTTGATCTCAGTCTGCATGTCAGCTAGGTTTATCTTCGTAGCTAGTGACCGGGGGTTATTGAACCTCTGCTTCGTCTTCTGGATGAAATTATCTGGCGGGAAAACATCATTTGAGAAATAACGATCAAAAGCTAAATAATGCAGATCTGCTTAAACTGGGCGACACGGTGGCGCAGCGGTAGAGTTGCTGCCTCACAGCGCTTACGGCACTATGGACCCGGGTTCGATCCTGACTACGGGTGTTGTCTGTACGGAGACTGTACGTTCTCCCCGTCACCTGCATGAGTATTTTTTAGAAGGATGAGAGGGGATCCAATTGAGACATATAAGATTATTAAGGGATTGGCCACGCTAGAGGCAGGAAACGTGTTCCCGATGTTGGGGAAGTCCAGAACCAGGGGGCCACAGTTTAAGAATAACGGGTGGGCCATTTAGAATGGAGATGAGGGAAAACATATTCACCCAGAGAGTTGTGAATTTGTGGAATTCTCTGCCTCAGAAGGCAGTGGAGGCCAATTCTCTGGATGCTTTCAAGAGAGTTAGATAGAGCTATTAAAGATAGGGATATGGGGAGAAAGCAGGAACGGTGAACTGATTGTGGATGATTACAGTGAACGGCGGTGCTGGCATGAAGGGCCGAATGGCCTACTCCTGCACCTATTGTCTATTGAAATACTCAGCAAGTCAGACAGCACTATGGAAAGAAACAAACTTAGTTAACATTTCAGGTTGACGCTTTTTGTTTTACAAAAGTAGGAAAAACTCTCAAAATGTAATAGCATTGACGTACAGGTGACCCAAAACGTCACCCATCCATATTCTCCAGAGATGCTGCCTGACCTGCTGAGTTACTCCAGTGTCCTTTTGCATCCAAAAGAACCCTTGTAGTCACAGGGAGAGCACACAGACAGCACCAATGCTGTCCTTAAAGAAAGAGGCAAATGTCCTAAGAGGCAAATAAACCCAAATAATAAACATGTTATGTCCACCTTCAAAGTTAGTTCTCTCATATGAGAAAGACTTGATGCATAACCCATATGATTAGAAATTAAAGAGACAAGTTTATATATTGTTCATTATTCATTGTACATTAATTTACAATTTACCTGAAAATGATCAACTACAGCCTGGTCTCAATTAAACAAGGATAGCCTCAATCATCTCCAAATTTCCATGGGAGAGAAAGGTCTGACTTAGACACAAAAACAGACAGTACCAAAATGACAAATGATTTTCCATGTAATAAAATTAGATTAACATTTTCTAAAGTGCATCATCCTTCTCTCAGTAATATGTAATTAACACTTTTCAAGTCTTTCCACTCCACAAATTAGCACTTTAGAAGGCAAATTATCATTACTTCTATCATCATACAAGTCATTTATAAAAAGCCTGGAAGCTTACCAAATTCTATGAAGGAGTATGGTCTGACAACCGTGTTAATCCTTGCTGTATCGTATAAAGTAATGAATTCTCGTTGCAGTTCATCCAGGAAGCAGAAAGCGAGCACATTTGGGTAATTTTCAGAGCAGATTATCATATACCCCACTCCTAATGAACTTATAAAACTAAGGAGAGAAAGGACAAATTAATTAGGTCTGTAATAAAGAAAGTAATGAAACAATTACTTTGATGAAATCGTTTGTGAATAATTTAGCACAATGTACATTACGAAAATTGCACTATTATACATTTGCTAATATATTTAAGTACAGTTGACTATTCTGAAAAAACACGAAACCATATTTCAGTCGTACTCCAAATTTTACTGGCTGTGCTCTCAAATGCCTCAGACTCATAAAACATTAACGTAAGACTGTTTCTCTTATGAGCCATCTAATTTAATCCTACTCTCCTTTCCACATTTCAAGTAATTGAAGGATTTACCTCAGTAGTTTGCAATTGTGTTTTCACACACACACACACAAAATCATCTTAGACAATAGACAATAGGTACAGGATTTGGCCATTAGGCCATCCCTTGACTCTGCTATCTTTAAGAGCTCTACCTCTCATGAAAGCTTTCAGAGAATTGGCCTCCCCTGCCTTCTGAGGCAGAGAATTGGCCTCCCCTGCCTTCTGAGGCAGAGAATTCCAGAGATCCACAACTCTCTGGGTGAAAAAAGTGTTTCCTCATCTCCTTTCTAAATGGCCCACCCCTTATTCTTAAACTGTGGCCCCTGGTTCTGGACTCCCCCAAAATTGGGACCATGTTTCCTGCCTCCAGCATGTCCTTAATAATCTTATATGTTTCAATAAGATCCCTTCTCATCCTTCTAAACTTCAATGTATACAAGCCCAGTCGCTCCATTCTATCAACATATGACAGTTCCGTCCTCCCGGGAATTAACCTCATGAACCCATGCTGCACTCCCTCAATAAAGGGAATGTCCTTCCTCAAATTTGGAGACCAAAACTGCGCACAATACTCCAGGTGTGGTCTCACCAGGGCCCTGTACAACTGCAGAAGGACCTCAGTTAAAATATATTTAGAACTCCCTTACAATTTGTCTTGTGATTATAACTACCTGCAGGTCTCAATGAGCAAGGGGAAACAATCTAAAGGCAGCTTACTTGTGCTTTAGAGATACAGCGCGGCGTTTGCACCCACCGAGTTTGCGCTGACCAGCGATCACCCCGTACACTAATATTGTCCTACACACTAGGGACAATTTTACCGAATCCTACAAACCTGCACGTCTTTGTAGTGTGGGAGGAAACCGGAGCACCCGAAGAAAACCCACGCGGTCGCTGGGAGAACGTACAAACTCCGTACAGACGGCACCTGTAGTCAGGATCGAACCCGGGTCTCTGGCGCTGTGAGGCAGCAACTCTACCGCTGCGCCACCGTGCTGCCCAAACCCTATGCTTCCCTTCATATTCTGGGGGCCAAAGTCGCGAAGAACAAAGGGGACGCAGCGAGAACAAGAGGGACCTGTGGCGGTGGTGGGGGGTGGCGGGGACGAAAAAGGGACCAACAATATTTCACTGTAGCTTCACCGTACATGTGACAATACAGTATGTATGTATGTATGTATGTAACTATCTATCCATCTATCCTGAAGGCCACCATCTTTGACCTTCTCAGAGCAACAAATAAACCCCAAACTTCAGTCTCTTTTTGGAACTGTACCAATCAAGTGAATCTTATTCTTTTAATTTAAAGATGGAATTTGAATGCCCAGCTCCAAATGCTCTTGAGCAGAGATGGTGAGCTATTTTCGCGCAGTGCTTCTACTAGTTATTCTGTTGAGGACCAAAGCTGCATCTTTGTCATTGTTATTACATCACTCTTCAACAACGCTGCAAGAATTTAATGTGGAAGCCAACATTAATGTTGGAAAACCATGCAAACGGCAAAGCAACTAAGCGATGTCCTAAGCTTTATTGCCAAGCAGTAAAGAAAACTCAGATGGCAATAGAAGAACAAGGGTACCATTACTGTATTGTGCAGGCGATAAAAGTAAATTTCATTGAAAAGCTTAAAGGAAACCAGATTGCGTTTTTGTCCTTTGCCAACAACGAGGGCTGTTGTGTCAGTTCTGCAGCAACAGAAGTACATGATTGTGAACAGACTGCACAAGGAATGTAAAGTGGAAATAAAGTGTCGCTTTTTTTGTGAGGAGATACCACTCAGAATTACTTATTATTTTATATTATTGTTCAGAATTTTATATTATTCTTTACCCTGGAGTCACTAACATAGAAACATAGAAAATAGGTGCCGGAGGAGGCCATTCGGCCCTTCGAGCCACATTAACCACTACATTACCCACAACAGATAGCAAATAATCTGCTGACATGGCTTTGGTTAATCTGCATCAGAGAGAGGAGAGTGAGCGTGTGGATGGAAGAAAATCCACCCCCTTGTTTCCCCCATACAGCCAAGGAAACTTTGTGGATAAACCTTTTGTGGGAAACTTTGTGTCTGTACGGAGTTTGCACGTTCTCCCCCTGATCTCCGGTCTCCTCCCACGACATGTAGGTTTGTAGTTTATTTGGCTTTGGTAAATTTGTAAATTGTCCCTAGTGTGTGTAAGATAGTGTTAGTGTGTGGGGTTCGCTGGTCGGCGCGGAATTGGTGGGCCAAAGGGCCTATTTTTGCAATGTTTCTCTAAAACTAAGCATGGAGGTACAGCAGGCAGTGAAGAAAGTGAATGGCATGTTGGCCTTTATAACAAGAGGAATCGAATATAGGAGCAAAGAGGTCCCTCTGCAGTTGTACAGAGCCCTAGTGAGACCACACCTGGAGTATAGTGTGCAGTTTTGGTCCCCTAATTTGAGGAAGGACATTCTTGCTATTGAGGGAGTGCAGCGTAGGTTTACGAGGTTAATTCCCGGGATTGCGAGACTGTCATATGCTGAGAGACTGGAGCGGCTGGGCTTGTACACTCTGGAGTTTAGAAGGATGAGAGGCAATCTCATTGAAACATATAAGATTGTTAAGGGTTTGGACACGCTAGAGGCAGGAAACATGTTCCCGATGTTGGGGGAGTCCAGAACCAGGGGCCAAAGTTTAAGAATAAGGAGTAAGCCATTTAGTAAGGAGACAAGGAAACACTTTTTCTCACAGAGAGGGTGAGTCTGTGGAATTCTCTGCCTCAGAGGGTGGTGGAAGCAGGTTCTCTGGATGCTTTCAAGAGAGAGCTAGATAGGGGTCTTAAAAATAGCGGAGTCAGGGGATGTGGGGAGAAGGCAGGAACGGGGTACTGATTGGGGATGATCAGCCATGATCACATTGAATGGCGGTGCTGGCTCGAAGGGCTGAATAGCCTACTCCTGCACCTATTGTCTATTAGAATGCCTATCGTTCTATCCCTCGCCCTCACTTCGGTAAGTCCGACCATACCGCGGTGCTGCTTCTTCCTGCCTACAAGCAGCAATTAAAGAGCGCACCCCCAGAAGTGAGGACAGCACAGAGCTGGTCGGGGGGGGCAGAAGAACAACTCCAGGACTGTTTGGAGTCTGTAGACTGGGCAATGTTCAAGGACTCGGCAACGGACTTGAACGAATATGCCACAGTCGTTACAGACTTCATAAAGAAATGTGTGGAGGACTGCATCCCTACAAAAACCTTCCGAGTGTTTCCCAATCAGAAACCTTGGATGAACTATGAGATCCGTACTCTCCTGAAGTCCAGACACAGGGCATTCACATCCAACGATACAGTGGCCTACATGAAGACCAGATACGACCTTGGTAAGGCCATCAAAAAGGCAAAAAGGGACTTCTGCTCCAAACTGGAGGACGAGACAGATGTTCGGCAGCTGTGGCAGGGTCTGAATGCAATCACCTCCTACAAGGCAAAACCAGGAGGCAGCTCGAATGCCGGTGTAACATCACTCCCTGACGAGCTCAATGCGTTTTACGCACGCTTTGACAGGGAGAATACTGATGTGCCTTCCCGATCCCCCATTCGCTGTGATGGCATTTCAGTCTCAGTCACAGAGGCCGATGTCAGGAAATCCTTCAGAGGGGTGAACCCCCGAAAAGCACCTGGACCTGATGGTATACCCGGCCGTGTTCTAAAAACCTGTGCGGACCAACTGGCGGGAGTTTTTACGGACATTTTCAACCTCTCACTTCTGAGGTCTGAGGTCCCCACCTGCTTTAAAAGGGCATCAATTATACCGGTGCCCAAGAAGAGTAAGGTGACGTGCCTCAATGACTATCGACCAGTGGCACTAACGCCGGTGGTGATGAAGTGCTTTGAGAGGTTGATCATGGAGCAAATCAACTCCTACATCGACAAAAACCTGGACCCACTGCAGTTCGCATACCGCCACAACAGATCAACGGTGGATGCGATCTCGCTGGCCCTCCACTCCGCACTGGACCACTTGGACAACAAAAACTCATATGTCAGGCTGTTATTCATTGATTACAGCTCGGCATTTAACACAATCATCCCCTCCAAACTGGTTACCAAACTCGCAGAACTGGGTCTCTGCGCATCCCTCTGCAACTGGATCCTCGACTTCCTCGTCCACAGACCACAGTCTGTTCGTATTGGTGGAAATGTGTCAGCCTCAATAACAATCAGCACGGGAGCACCTCAAGGCTGCGTGCTCAGCCCCCTGCTGTACTCACTCTATACCCATGACTGCGTAGCGAACCACAGTGCGAACTCCATCATCAAGTTCGCTGATGACACCACTATTGTGGGGCGTATCACTGATGGGGATGAGTCAGAGTACAGAAGAGAGATCGAGCAACTGTCCATATGGTGCCAGCGCAATAACCTGGCCCTGAACACCAGCAAAACCAAGGAACTGATTGTGGACTTTGGAAGGAGTAGGAGGGGGACCCACAGCCCCATTTATATCAACGGGTCGATGGTTGAAAGGGTCAAGAACTTCAAATTCCTGGGGGTGCACATCTCTGAAGATCTTTCCTGGTCCGAGAACACGAACGCAATTATCAAAAAAGCTCATCAGCGCCTCTACTTCCTGAGAAGATTACGGAGAGTCGGATTGTCAAGGAAGACTCTCTCTAACTTCTACAGGTGCACAGTCGAGAGCATACTGACCGGTTGCATCGTGGCTTGGTTCGGAAATTTGAGCGCCCTGGAGAGGAAAAGATTACAAAAAGTAGTAAACACTGCCCAGTCCATCATCGGCTCTGACCTTCCTTCCATCGAGGGGATTTATCGCAGTCGCTGCCTCAAAAAGGCTGGCAGTATCATCAAAGACCCACACCATCCTGGCCACACACTGATCTCCCTGCTACCTTCAGGTAGAAGGTACAGGAGCCTGAAGACTGCAACAACCAGGTTCAGGAATAGCTACTTCCCCTCAGCCATCAGGTTATTAAACCTGGCTCGGACAAAACTCTGATTATTAGCAACCACTTTCTGTTATTTGCACTACCAGTTTATTTATTCATGTGTGTATATATTTATATCATGGTATATGGACACATTTATCTGTTTTGTAGTAAATGCCTACTATTTTCTGTGTGCTTAAGCAAAGCAAGAATTTCATTGTCCTATACATGGACACATGACAATAAACTCACTTGAACTTGAACTTGTTTATTGTCTATTGTCTAAACTTATAAAAGCTGGCAAGCTACAAGGCCAAGAATTAATAGATCAATTACTGCCTAATATCTTAACATTCAGTTAACAAAATATGCAATAGTGATTGCTATATTTTAATTCAGTCTATAGTAAACTATTACTGCTTCTACCTATAGTAATATCCCCAAAGATACAATATTGGCTTTAAGCCCAAATTCTGGTGCATCAAACACTTCTCTTAAAAGTATACCTTTAATTGTTTTATGATAACCATCTCAGACGCATTTACATTCTGTTTGAAATAAAACCATTTTACCTTGCAATCACATTGTAAAATAAAAGCCAGAATTCAGTCAAGGCTAGTCTTTCCACAGGAATCAATAAAACAAGAATAAAGTTCAACTCTGCCCCAAAGATATTTTGAACCCGGTTAACACAACATAAATGTGGTACAGGAATTGAAACACTAAACACGAAACATAAAATGTAAATGCATCCCTAAACCCAAACTAGAAAGTTGCAACAAACACAATAACCCCACACCTCCTATATGAAAAAATGTATACTTTTATTCGGTGATTTTGATTCGGTGATCATGATTCGGTGATCATGATCAGCCATGATCATATTGAATGGCGGTGCAGGCTCGAAGGGCCGAATGGCCTACCCCTGCACCTAATTTCTATGTTTCTATGATTTCACAGTCAACACTGGCCAAAGTAGAAGTACTCATTATCACCTTCCCCCGCAGCCAACAATGGAGCATTGTGGACTCTACCTTTCCGTGTGATCGTTGCTGGCCCTGATCTAGGTTTCATTAATTTGTTCTATGTCATATCGCTTGCTTCCCTCTCCCCTGACTCCCAGTTTGAAGGGTCTTGACCCAAAACTTCACCTATTCCTTTTCCCCAGAGATGCTGCCTGACCCGCTGAGTTACTCCAGTATTTTGTGTCTATCTTCAAAGTAGCATTGTTTGTACGCGCAAGGTTAGACCTATTGCCATAGACTGCTTGACCAGGAGTTTCAACCAACAGTTTGTATCTGATATAGATCTGATAAAGAGTCCCAGCTATATACGTTCCAATGTAACAGTAATCCAAAGAAAGTCAGATGGAACCCGGGTCTCTGGCGCTGAAAGGCAGCAACTCTACCGCTGCGCTACTATTCTATTAAAGGAAGAAAAATTAGAAGTATCAGTCTGTGCTATATAAGACAGGTTAAAATAGCATGAGTTACAGACAGAATGTGGGGTGTCACAATTGATATAAGTAGCTGCCCTTTCATCTCCAGTGGCTGGGGTTGTCCAGCTAAATTTGGCATAAAAACCTAATTTCTTTAATGAAAGGATCTTTAATGAAAGGATGATTTAATGTATGTATATCAGCATGAAGTGAGTGCAGAGAACTGCCTACAATAGACACTGCACCAAAATGCCATTAGTGTTGTTTAGTATTGAGTGATTTTGAAGATACGCTTGAGGCATGTCGGTGTAGAAAAGTAGAAAGGCCTTTCCACCAATGTGCTAATGTCAACTGGAAGACAAAAAAATAGGGATGACCTAACAATCGACATTCCATTTCCCAGCAATAGGCACACTCATCGTGATCAGTAAAATTACTTTAAGGGAAACTGGAAGAATAATGTTTGGCATATGATTAAAGCCAAAACGTTTTTTTTTTTAAAGTTCTTCATATTAAACTGAAAAATGCAATGTGGCACGTGTGAATTTTATCGAACTGCACAGGAGGTAGTCAATCAGTCCAGCTATCTTTCAAAGGAACAATCCAATTTTAAAAGCATAACACACAGGAGCAGAATTAGGCCATTCGCACCATCACGTCTGCTCTGCCATTTAATCATAGCTGATCTACTTTTCCCTCTCAACCCCATTCCCCTGCTTTCACCCCATAATCTTTGACGTCTTTACTAATCAAGAATGTATCAATCTCCACTTTAAAAATACCCAATGACTTGGTCTCCACAGCTGTGGCAATTAATTCCAGATTCACCACCCTCTGGCTAAATAAATTCCTCCTCATCTCCTTTCAAAAGACATCCTTTTATTCTTGAGGCAGTGACCTCTGTTCCTAGACTAGTGGAACCATCCTCTCCACATCCACTCTATCTAGGCCTTTCATTATTCCCACTACACACACTTTCCCAACACTCCACTACATTCTCTCTCTCCAAATATCGATTTATTTCTCTTTTAGAAGTTACAAATGAATCTGGTTCCTTCAGTGTAATAATAATGAACTGCAGATGATGCCTTTATACCAAAGATAGACACAAAATGCTGAAGTTACTCAGTGTGTCAGGCAGCATTCCTGGAGAAACTGGATAGGGTCGGGACCTTCTTCAGAATGATTGTAGTGCTACCATGAAAACAAACGTTTCTAACTTCGGGAAATCAGTTTGCAGATAGTTCTTAGGAAGAAAACCTTTACATATCCCTGGGGCTGTTGTTCGTTATTAGGATAGGTCAGATAAATTGGGGTTATTCTCCTTGGAATGTTGATAGCTGAGGGGTGACTCTACAGTAGTCAAGAGTGTTTTATTGTCATATGTCCCAGATAGGACAATGAAATTCTTGCTTGCTGCAGCACAACAGATTATGTAAACATAGCACATAACGGGAGGGAACAGTTCAGTGTATATATATATATATATATACACACATGCACACATACTCAATAAATAAACAAATATAGTGCAATAATAATAATAGTCTGTTGTAGTTCAGAGCTTATTTGTTGTCGTGTTTAATAGCGTGATGGCTGTCGGGAAGAAGCTGTTCCTGAACCTGGACGTTACAGTTTTCAGGCTCCTGTACCTTCTTCCCAATGGCAATGGTGAAATGGTGTACGGCCAGGATGGTGTGGGTCTTTGATGATGTTGGCTGCCTTTTTGAGGCGGTGACTTCAATACATTAGCAGGGACATAGATAGGATAAGTAGAATCTTTTTCCTATGTAGGGGAGACCAGGGCATGGGTTTACGATAAGAGAGGAGAAATTTAAAGAATAAAATGTTCACACAGAGACAGGCAGATATCCAGAAGGTGCAGACTGTGGAGGTAGTGGAGTCAGGTATAATTACAATGTTTTAAAAGCTTTTTTGACATGTACTTGGATAGGAACAGGCACAGAGGGATATGGGCCTAATGGGTACAAATGGGATTAGTGTCCACCTTGTCCATGACCAACATGGACAAGGTGGACCAATAAAGCCCATTTCTTTGCAATATTCTACTATGATCCTGTGATATTTTAACAGCCGTCTTAATTGGCTCCTCTGCACTCAAAGATATATCTACCAATACCCCCATTGTTCTATTCCTTTAAAATTGTACTATTGTATTCTATTGCTTCTTCTCATTGTCCTTACTGAAACATTTCACTTCATATTGGAATTAAATTTAATCTGCTACATGCCTTCACCTTTCAATGTCCTCCAGAAGTCTGCTACTTGTTCTTTAACATATTTTCAAGCTGAGTCAGGTATAAACTTTTGAAATTATGCTGTTTAACCAAATCTAGCTCATAGATTTAAAAAAAAGGTCCTTAACATCGACTTCGAAGGTACCTTCCAGCATATTAAATGAAAAATGTCATCATTACTCTTCATTTTCAGTGTTTACTCAAATTTCTGTCTGCCCTTTCAATGAGTTATAATTTTCCCACCATTACATAGTGATTTGCCAAATACCTTTTAAAAGTACACATGTAGATATCTCAAGAATAATAGGAATACATTGCAGATGCTCAAAATCACAAATAAAAATAAAAAGTCCTGTAAATATTCAGGTGCTCACATAATGCCCATGGAGAGAAAAAGATTAAGCGGTTCATTATCACATTTTCTCTGCAGGTGCTGTCTGACCTGCAATTTTCAAGCAGTGCCCTCATTACTCTTCCCCATGCTTGAGTAAAGAACTTAATCAAGTGAGTGTAACATAATTTTCCTTAAACAAATCATAACTAACAAACAGAAGCAAAAATAGACCAATTGACCCCTGGAGTCTGCTCTGGCATTTAATAAGATTGCAGCTGATACGATCTTAGCCTTAACGTTGCTTTTTTTTTTACTGTCCCTTAACCTTAACTCCCCTGTAGACCAAATATCCACCTTGAAAATATTCAATGACTCAACGTCCATAGCTAGCTTTCTCCCCACCCCCTCCACCCCACCCCCAGCCCCTCACAACTATCAGTCGGAAGAAGAGTCCCAACCCAAAATGTCATCAATCTATTTGGCTCTTTGGCCCTTCTTGCCAACACCGACCAACATGTCCCATCTACACTAATCCCACTTGCCTGCGTTTGGGCAATATCCCTCTAAACCTGTCCTATTCATGTACCCGTCTTAATTGTTTCTTTAACTTTGCAATAGTCCCTGCCTACATCCTCCAGCAGCTCGTTCCGTACACCCACAACCCTTTGTGTGAAAAGGGTACCCCTCAAATTCCTACAAAATCTTTCCCCCTTCACCTTAAACCTATGACATATGTTCTCGATTCCCCTACTCTGGGCGAGAGACTACCCGTCTACCAAAACTATTCCTCCCAGGATTTTATAGACCTCCGTAAGATTACCCCTTATCCTCCTGCACTGCAGGGAACAGATTCCCAGCCTGCTCAACCTCTCTATTTAGCTCAGACTCTCGAGTGAGTCCTGGCAACATCCTTGTAAATCTTCTCTGCACTCTTTCCAATTTAACAAAATCTTTCCTATAATATGGTGCCCAGGACGGAATACAATACTAAATGTGGCCTCACCAACGTCTTATATAACTGCAACATTACCTCCCAACATCTATACTCAGTACGTGTAAGAAAGAACTGCAGGTGCTGGTCTAAATCGAAGGTAGACACAAAATGCTGCAGTAACTCAGCGGGACAATACACAGTACTCTGACTGATGGCCAATGTTTCCTCCACAGATGTTGCCTGACCTGCTGGGTACCACTCAGAGAAGAAACGTCTTCTCTTCTCCATATTAAACAAGTTGATGTCTTAGTCTGAAACTATGCCCCTGCTTCTAGGGACATCTCAGCATCCACCTTGTTAATCCCATTCAGAATCTATGCTTCCATAAAAGCATCTCTTATTTATCAACATTCTGAGGTGAATAGTCTAAATAGGTTCAACAATCCAATCTCTGCACTGCCTTCAATGGGCGCATATATTTTCTTATATGCAGAGTCTGAAATAGTAGGCAGGGTTCCAGGTTCAGTCTCAATTGCACCCTGTAAAATTGCATTTACTGCTTTTATATTCCATACCTGTTGCAAAAAGGAAAACATCCCATTAGTCTTAACTATTTCCTGTACCGAATGCTAACCTTTGGTTGCATGTACCAGGGCCCCCAGATCCCTTTGCAATCTCTCTGCATTTGAATAATTTTATTTTTCATTTATTTCTTCCCAAGTGGGTAACGCCACATTTTGTTGACGTTATATTCCATCTGCTAGCTTATTACCCATTTATAAGTGTATCTTCATCCCTTTGCAGGCTGTAGCTTCCCGTCATAGCCTGCTAACCCATCTATCTTTGTTTCATCAGCAAAGTTGAGCACAGTACATTTAGTTTCTTCATCAAATATCAATAAAGATGGATTGAGGGCCCAGCACTGATTCCTGCAGTCTTTGTCCACCCAGCTGCAATAAATTCCACCTCTCCCGCCCCACATCACCTGTATTCACCTCTCACTGTGTCAGGCTTTGTCTGGCCCCCACCTCTTTTCCAGCTTTCTTTCCCCTACGACAACTAGTCTGAACGGTCCCAACCTGAAACAAGGAACTGCAGATGCTGGTGTACAAAATAAAACACAAACTCGGGGTCGGGGTCGGCACGGTGGCGTAGTGGTAGAGTTACTGCCTTACAGCGCCAGAGACCCAGGTTCGATCCTGACTACGGGTGCTGTCTGTACGGAATTTGTACGTTCTCCCCGTGGGTTTTCTCCGAGATCTTCAGTTTCCTCTCACACTCCAAAGACATACAGGTTTGTAGGTTAATTGGCTTGGTATTAATGTAAAAATTGTCCCTAGTGTGTGTAGGATAGTGTTAATGTGCGGGGATCGCTGGTCAGTGTGGATTCGGTGGGCTGACGGGCCTGTTTCCGCGCTGTATCTCCAAACTAAACTACACTAAAGCAGGTCAGGCAGACATCTAGATGATATTTGATAGGTAAAGTTACACTTGCCACTGTCTCCGGCAGGGAAGCACCGGATTCAGGACTTACCTTGTCTGCACATCTGGCCACCCACAGCGGTGACTGCGGAGGGCTGTGGTCCTGACCACGGGGGAAAATGGAGGAGGGCTGACTAAACTTTGTGCCTTCTACCACAGTGATGAATGCTGTCGTGGATGTTTGTGTTAAATTGTTATTGTGTATTGTGTGTTCTTTTTTATTGTATCGCTGCTGATAAATTCATTTCACTGCACTTTATTGTGTATGTGACGAATAAATCTGACTATTGACTATTATTATAGACTTCAGAAAAAGTCTAAAGCAGGGGGCGGCAACCTAGTTCTGCATAGAGGCCGGGCCGCATGTCCGTGAGCGGATGGCGGGCCACATCTATCACGTGTACACATGGATCCCGCCCCAATCCCGCCCCGGATGGCAGGCATCGAATCACGTGTTAACAAAAGGTAGACAAAAATGCTGGAGAAACTCAGCGGGTGAGTCAACCACATGCAATCCTTGCATGTCTCACCCGCTGAGTTTCTCCAGCATTTTTGTCTACCTTCGATTTTTCCAGCATCAGCAGTTCTTTCTTAAACGTGTTCACAGACGGTGCGCGGCCAGTGCCGGCGGCTTTGCGCAGGATGCGGTACAGCCAGAGCTCGGCCGCTGCTCGGGGCAACTGATCGCTGCTCGGGGCGCTCAGCGGGCCGGATGATTACGGGGAAAAAAATCCGCCTGCGGGCCGAATGATTTTGGGTTACGGGCCGACCCCTGGTCTAAAGCCACCTCTCAAATATCGTCCAGAGATGTGCCTGACCCACTTGATTAGTGCAGGTGTCAGGGGTTATGGGGAGAAGGCAGGAGAATAGGGTTGAGAGGGAAAGATAGATCAGCCATGATTGAACTGCAGAGTAGACTTGATGGGCCGAATGGTCTAATTCTGCTCCTATCACTTATGAACGTGTAGATGGGTCTCCAACGTTGCTTTAAACATTAATAATACTTGCAATGGAGAGGAATAGAAACGATTTCAACACGCCTGCGTTAGTGTGCCAAACTCACATTTAAATTGAAAGGTAGACATTTAGTGTACATATTTCAGATAAAACGTCCCTCCAGACCTATGTTTTCAACGATTCTATTACTTGTGGACTAAAGATGGCTTCGCTCATCACCTTTACACATTTCCATGACTGACCTCTTTGCTGGGTGACAGCAATATCAGAAGGTGGAGGCCAAACTCAGATTGTGTTAGCAACTGGAGAAACACAATGCCATTAAATTGATTAATGAAACATGGGAAATGTGGTTTTAGGAGGCACGGACTTACTGAACAATAGTTAAAGCTAGCTTTGTTTCATTTTAAAGCAGTTTTCAACCAGTATAACAAACAAAAGCAGCTTCAACATAATTTTACACAAGTGCCAGTAGACAAGAGGCCAAATGTACATCTCCGGTTCTCTGCCAACTACTCTCTACAATTTATAAAAGACAGTGACTAATCCATGCACTATGAAAGCACAACTGACCCCATGGCGGACGTTGACCTGTGTACAAGTTTGAACAAAGTGTTTAACGGAAGACATTAATCTCCATTTAGGTTTATACAGCTTTTCCCCATTTGTTTGCACCAATAACATTTGATCTCGCTCTGCAAAACACGATGTACACAAAGTTAACTTTGCTCTCTTGGAAATAAGCAAAAGCAGGGGACATTAAATGGTGCATACGGAGGCAAGAAATGCAAACCCTCAGCCACATAACATATAAACGGGTCCTTAAATCATAGTCATGTTTCTGTTTATGTGGCTTGCAATCAATCGTTTTGACGGCTGCAATGCAGTGCCGTGCGATTCTTTTCTCACTACATACAAACACCCTTAAACAGCTATTAATCCCTCTAAAGCTAGCTCTCGGCAGTTCACAAAATGTAGGTGAAAGCTCAGCTGAGGACTTGGGAACGTAGAATACTATTCCAGGGCAGAGGGTGCATTACATGGAGATATTAAACCAAACTATCCAGGTTGGGTTCAAAGGGATCCTGATGGCACTATGAAGATATGTCCTGGTCACAATTCCTACACACCAAATGATAGGATAGCCCATTTCGGTTTAGTTTAGTTTAGAGATACAGCGAGGAAACAAGCCCTTCGGCCCACCGGGTCTGCACCGACCCTTCCTGAGTCTCAACCCAAAATGTCACTTATTCCTCTTCTTGAGAGATGCTGCCTGACCCGTTGAGTAACTCCAGCATTTTGTGTCTATCTGCGGTATAAACCAGCAACTGCAGTTCATTCCTACACAAATAATCCTTGGGTACAAGCGTATACTTCCCCATAAAGGGGAACACAGGGCAGTGAGGAAGGCATATGGCATTCTTGCCTTCATTGTCTGAGACATTGAGGATAAGAGTTGGAATGTCTTATTACAGAAAATTGGAACTGGCCTTTGCAAATGGCAATCGTAACTTGGACAACAGTTCATTTTAAAGTTAAGAGCGATGTTTTGAAACAAAAAGCAAATCAATTACATGGTGTTTGGAGCTGAATGGCCCACTGTTCCTGCATTTAACAGCAGCAAAATCAGATTCTCTTTTTGAGATAACTTTGTCTGATTGACAAAGACGACTTAATTTTGAAGGCCTTTCTTTGGTTGCAAAGTGCCTTGGGAAATGCTGGACATAAACGTTCAAAAAATTATTTGTTCCCTTCTAAAGCAAATATCAAGGGAATATCAATAACTTACTGTATGTTGTAGTGTACATCTTTCAGAGTGCTTCGATCAGGCAGATGGCCTAGTTTTTTTGACAGCACTTTAAGATACTTCTTGGTTTCCTGTACTCCTTTATTGTGTTCGTAATCTGTCGAGGCAGAAAGAGGAAGGCCATCTCGAACACGCACCACTGAAGCAAAGAGGACCATGGACATTTCCGACACCCCCAGGGATGCTGAAAAACATTCAAGGAAATGGTCTTGGAAAATTAATACATGTTAATTGTCAGTTCTAAAACATTATCTGCCTGTCAACACCCCTCCCGCCCCCTTGCCTGTGTTCATCTACCGCCTGCCATGCATTGGACTGCCCCTCAACCAACCTCCCTTCCATTGAAGGCAGACACAAAAAGCAGGAGTAACTCAGCAGGGCAGGCAGGAGCCCTGGAGAGAAGTAATGGGTGATGTTTCAGCTCAAGACCCTTTTTCAGACCTGACCCCCCCGCCACCATTGACTCCATCTACTTCACGCTGCGTCAGCAAGGCCACCAGCATAATCAAATACGTGTCTCACCCCGGTCAGGCAAGAAATACAGAAGTAGGAAAATGCACACCTCTAGATTCAGGGACAGTTTCTTCCCAGCAGTTATCAGGCAACTGAAACATCCTATCACCACCTGACCTAACCTCTACCTCCTTGGAGACCCTCAGACTATTTTAATCAGACTTTACTGGACTTCATCTTGCAATGAACGTTAGTCCCCTTTTCTTGTAACTACACAAGATTGTAATGATGTACAGCCTTTTTCATGACTGGATAGCACGCACCAAAAAAGCTTTTCACTGTACTTCCGTACACATGACAGCAATAATAAGCCACAATGACAAACTACGACAAATGCTCTTCTAGCTTTCTTTCCCTCACCCCTGCATTCAGTCCCGACCCGAAAAGCCAGCTATCCATGCTCTCCAGGGATGCAAGCTTTTTGTGTCTTCCCTTGGTAAACCAGCATCTGTGGTTCCTCGTTTCCATGGTATCTTCAACATTCAATATCTTCTGCCTCAAAAAGGCTGCCAGCATCATCAAGGACCCACACCATCCTGGCCACACACTCATCCCTCCGCTGCCATCGGGTAGACGGTACAGGAGCCTGAAATCTGCAACATCCAGATTCAGGAACAGCTTCTTCCCCACGGCCATCAGACCATTAAACTCAATTTCAAACAAACTATGAACTATAACAACCTATTGCACTTCATCTATTTACTGATGTGTGTATATATATATATTCTATGGTATATGGACACACTGATCTGCTCTGTATATTTGACTACAATATCCTGTTGTGCTGCAGCAATGCAAGAATTTCATTGTCCTATCTGGGACACATGACAATAAACTCTCTCGACTTGACTCTCTTTATATATATTTACCGTTTGGTAACAGCAAAAAGGCCAGGTGACTATAATATCGTTAGATATCTGAAGACAAACTTGTTCACTGTGGTAGGTGCTGAACAAGGTGCATGTGTGCAGAGCTGCAGCAAGTGGGTTCCATCAGCATTTCTTCAGATGTTACACTCGGGCACTGAAGGATATTACCTGCTGCCAAAGCAGTTCTTACATTGTCTGCTGTTTCTAATCTATCCCCCAGATGTCCCTGTGATTTCTCGCAAGGCTGTACAATGAGGAAGGTGCAACATTCAACGCCTGGTCGATGCTGAAGTAGCTCACCTCAGCAATTTGACAGTCCGAAAATTGAAAATGCTGCGTATCCCGTAAGATGAAACAACCTGCAAATAGGATGGGCCCCTTGTCACACCACAAGTATTACTGTCTTTCCACTCTGCAGGTACCAGTAAGCACAAATTCTGTAATAAAAAGGATCTGCAGATGCTGGATTATACCAAAGATACATACAAAATGCTGGTAGATAAAAATGCTGGAGAAACTCAGCGGGTGAGGCAGCATCTATGGAGCGAAGGAAACGGTGACGGTAAAAAAAAAAACTGTCTTGACCATTCTTTGCTCAGTACCCCACTGAGCGGAAGTTCATAGTTGGCATAGGTGCAGAATTAGGCCATTTGGCCCATCAAATCTACTCCGCCATTCAACCATGGCTGATCTATCTTTTCCTCTCAACCCCATTCTCCTGCCTTCGCCCTATAACTCCTGATACCCATACCAATCAAGAATCTGTCGATCACCGCCTTAAAAATATCCAATGACTTGGCCTCCACAGCCGTCTGTGGCAATGAATTCCACAGATTCACCACCCTCTGACTAAAGAAATTCCTCCTCATTTCCTTTCTAAAGGTACATCCTTTTATTCTGAGGCTCTGGCCTCTGGTCCTAGACTCTCCCACTAGTGGAAGCATCCTGTCCACATCCACTCTATCCAGAAATAGGTAATTCCCCCTACTGATCAAGAGACCTCAGGCAGATGTTGCAGGGAGAGTGAGAAGCAAAGGTTCAGGCTTTGTGGCAACGAATCCCTATGGCTACATTGCCAACCGCTGTGGCTTAAATCACAAGAATAATTAATTTGGGAAGTTACCACCAGCAACAACATTAAAACAAGTATTAAGCTGCTGCTTTCTAGAAAAAAGCCAATGGGAATAAAATAGCCTAAAAAATGTAATTTGCAAATTCCCTAACCCAATAGAGTCCAAATTATTTAAGAGCACAGTAAGAATATTGCAAAAATGTTTCATCTGTAACTAATTAAGCTACTTAATTGCTTTATCTTTTCGCACAATCTTAATTTAACACCATGTTTAAATTAATCAGCAAGAGAAGTTTTACAACTTTTTCATTGCTGCTGGCTACATTTTTATATGCTACGATAGCATCTGAATAAATCTGCATTCCAGTTGTGCGCCATGTGGAAATTTATGCCTTTATTAATCTCCCCACCATATAACAAAAACACATTTTTACTGCTCAGCTCTCAAAGTCTAATTTATCGGTTGAAATTTTGTATAGCAAAAACAGCTGGCAAATTAGGATACATGGATTTAAAATGTAATTGACAAAAATTATGTTAGCCATTGTTGCCTGACTACATTCCTGTACCTGGCAACGCTCTGAAAACAAGCAATCTGATCAACTTTGCCGTCATCTTTGATCCCGGTTAACAATTCCGAGCTCCAGTGCGTTCCAACACCAAGACCGAGTATTTATACTTCCACTCACATCAGCAACTCTGCCCCTGCCTCACAAAGAACAAAAGGGGCCCAGCGTTGGGGGGCAGGTAGAACAAAGAGGGACCCAGCATGGGGGGCCGCCGACAGAACAAAGAGGGACCCGGCGTGAGGAGGCCGCCGGGAACAGAGGGACCCAGTGTGGGGGGGTGGGGGGCACTGAAAACAAAGGACACTGCGTGGTGGGGGGAGGGGCAAAAACAGAGGGACCATTGAGGACTGCTTTGTAACCTTGTTGGTGCCCTGTACGTGGCGACTCTTTGCATACATTGTGCATGGTATGCAACACAAAAAATTTCACTCTGACATCACTTTTGCTAATAGGGTATCAATCAGTCTACCGACTCATCTGCTGTTGATAATGCCATCTATATCTTTGCTAACCATTCCAGCATAAGATGTAACGAGTGGGATTGATGGGATCTCACTGTTCTATAATTAATTTATGGACTTGGATAAAGGTGCTGAAGGTGCAGTTGCTAAGGACATGAAGGTAAGGAGGAGCGCGGGTTTACGGCAGGAGATTGCCTGGCAAAGGATGAAATGCTACTGGGGTAGGTGGGAATGGAGGGCTTACTTTACAATCATATCAGCCATGATCTTATTGAACGGGGATGCAAACTTGCAAGGCTGAGTGATCGACCTCTGTCGCTAACCTGTATGTATGGGCAGCTTACAACCCAGTGGTGTGCTATCGACTTTGCTAAATTCAAGTAACCCTTGCTTTCTCTCTCTCTCCATCCACCCACCATCCTAGCTCTCCAACCAGTCCAACTGTCCTCTTGATTAAATTTTATCTTTGTATGCTTCATTGTCACCTACCCCTAGCTAGCAACGATCTATTCTACATTCCTTGATCATCGTCCCCTTTGATGTCTTGTTTTCACATCATACCCTTCCATATCTCTGTGTCTCCCTTCCCCTGACTCTCAATTTGAAGGTCTCGACCCAAAATGTCACCCAATCCTTCTATCCAGAGATGCTGCCTGTCCAGTTGAGTTACTCAAGCATTTTGTATCTATCTACTGTATATACACATGCTCTATATTCAGCTGCCTTTAAAACATAGGACATTCAAAACTCCTCTGTCCATGCACTAACGCGTAACGTCCCATGCACCAAACATAAATTCTGGGCAAAAACAGGTCTGAAGAAGGATCGCAACCTGAAACGTTACCTATTCCTTTTCTCCAGAGATGCTGCCTGACCCGCTGAGTTACTCCAGAATAATGTGTGTGTCACCAAACACAAACAGGAGTTGTTCACTCCAGGACTGAATTCCAAGTCACCGCTGTGTAGGAAAGAACTGCAGATGCCGGTATCATTGACTTATTCAGAGAATGCAGAGAATACGCTTTACAATCATCTATGAAACAACACTCCTCTACCAAAGATAGACACAAGAAGCTACAACCCAGCGGAATGAATAATAACTTCTCTTAATTTTAGTAACCCTTTTACTTTCTCTCTTTCTCCAACCCTCCTCGTCCTAGTTCTCCCAACTAGTTTTACTGTCCCCCTGATTAAATTGTACTGATTGTATGCCTCGTTGTACCTTTCGCATAGCTATATTTTCCTTGATCTAGGTCCCTTTCATATCTCTGTGTCTCCCTATCCCCTGACTCTCAGTCTGAAGAAGGCTCTCGACCTGTAACATCACCTATTCCTTCTCTCCAGAGATGCTGCCTGTCCCGTTGCTACTCCAGCATCTTGTGTCAACCTTCGGTGTAAACCGGCATCTGCAGTTCCTTCCTACACAAGAGTCATCTGCCAACCTGAAGTTGGTGATAAACATTGTGCCCATCCCCCACAAGACCTTGTAAGACATGGATCTCAGGAGCAGACTCTCAGAGAAAGCAGAAAATGATGACACCACTGCCTCCAGTCAACCAGAGCTGGCTTCATCCACTCGAGGAAAGTCTTGAAGATGAAGATCTCACACCCAGTCCCAGCCCATCTGGCCGTGTGATCTACACCCTTCTGCATATGCTTCAGAGACATGTGTAGTAGGAAGGAACTGCAGATGCTCGTTTATGCCGAGGATAGACACAAAATGCTGGAGTAACTCAGCAGGTCAGGCAGCATCTCTGGAGAAAAGGAATAGGTAACGTTTCAGGTCGCGATCCTTCTTCAGATCCTTCCTTCAGACTGAAGAGTCTCAACCTGAAACGTTGCTGCCTGGCCCACTGAGTTACTGCAGCATTTTGTGTCTGCTTCAGAGACATGGGCTGCTGCAGTTGGCACCTTGAATCGTCGATAGCCTACCACTAATGTGGACCCAACAAACTCCGAAAGAGATTGGCAGGATAAGTAACCCAGTGTTCGAATTCTCACCCATGGCAACGTCTCCAGCCTTGAGACTCTAATTACACTGAGCTAGCACCACTTGGCTGGTCACACCGTCTGCCTGCCTTTCACTACATGCCCGCACTGAGCTTTGTCACAGCAGGGGATGCACAGAAAACGCTTCAGGGTGGTTCTCAATGTCTTGAAGAAAATAACATCCTCGTTGACTCATGGGAATCGCTAGTCCGTGACCAATTAAATAGAGAACAAACTTCGGGGAATGCGCTGATGGTGGCTCGTGGAGGCCATCTCTCTCTGGTGGGAGCTTGAGAGGCCATGCAGAAGTAGGAGAACAGAATATCTCAAACAAACTTTGTCAATCATTAGCTAAACCCAAGATAGACACAAAATGCCGGAGTAACAGCGGAACAGGCGGCATCTCTGGAGAGAAGGAATCGGTGACATTTTGGGTCGAGAGCCTTCTTCAGAATGAGTCAGGGGAGAGGGAGACTAGCGATATGAAAGGATAAGGTTTGACAAATCAAAGCAGACAATTATCAAGGAAATGTAGAACGGTTGATTGAGGTGAAGGTGACAACAAGGCTACAATCAATAAAATTAATCAGGACAGTGAAACTGTTCAGATAACTAAGATGGGAGAGGGATGGAGAGAGAAGGAAAGTAAGGGTTACTTGAAGTTAGAGAAATCAATATTCATACCACTGGGTTGTAAGCTGCCCGAGGTGCTGTTCCTCCAATTTGCGCTGGGCCTCACTCTGATAGTGGGGGAGGCCAAGGACAGAAAGGTCAGTGTGGGAATGGGAGAGGGAGTGAGAGTGTTTAGCAACCAGGAGGTCACGTTGGCCTCGGCGGACTGAGTGGAGGTGTTCAGCGAAACAATTGCCGAGCCTGCGCTTAGTCTTGCCAATATATAGGAGTCTACAGCTGGAACAGCAGGTACAATAGATGAGGTTGGAGGAGGTGCAAGTGAACCTCTGCCTCACCTGAAAGGACTGATATCTACCCAACTTGTGGTAGACTCTGTATTTGACTCGGAACCTCGGAACCGGCGACACTGGAGTGTCAACCTCAAGTCAGCCTCAATCCCGAGCGACTGCCGTGATGATTTAAAAAACAATTAATAAGCGAAAAGACCCGATGTGCTCCAGCCCTGGAAATTTTGAAAGAGCCAAGGATCAGCACAACTCCAAGTCCACACCGCAAGGAAACATTCAGTGTAATCTTCCTGAGACCGGCAGCTCTTTTCATAATGTTTTTTTACGAATTGAGAGAGCAGGTTATTCTTCATTTTTAGAGTTGTAAAATAGATTTGTTTGGTGACACCATTTCATCATCTGCTGAAAGTCTTCATTCAATGTCTGAATCTAATCTATTTGCTCACATTTTCTGACATAGCACAGTGCAGCACAGGAACAGGCCCTTCGGCCCACTATGTTTGTATAGAATATGATGGCAGCTGAGAACATAAAGAGAGCTGGCATGGGGGGAGGGGGAAGACACCATCGGGACTCTAATGAGTACTTTTGTAACTTTGTTGGTGCCAGATTTGTGGCGACTCTTTGCATAGTTAGTGTATTGTATGCGAATACAAATAATTTGTATTCTTAGGTGTACATGTGACAATGAAGTATCATTGAGTAATTGATTGAACTATTATCTGTCTGCACATAATCCATGTCCCTCCATTCCATACATAACCAGGTGCCTAGCCAAAAATCTCATAAATGCCACTATCGTAACCACCACCACCCCAACAGTACATTCCAGGCACTCACCACTCTGTGTAAAAAAAACCTGCCCCGCTTTAAAACTTTTTTTTAAGCTTTAACCAACTTTTAATCTTTGTTCATCTCTTTTACCTTTACCTTTAACTTGCCAAATTCAATTTTGAATGCAACTTCCAGCTGGGAATGGTTTTCCTTAACCCAGTACAGTATATGAATCTCCACATTAGCGATTGAAGGCACTCGTGTTGCAATACTTGAACCAAGTCCATTGTGCAGCCAGCTGCAAGTCACACTATAAAACTGCCAAGGCTATTATGACCAACAGCCTGGAAAATCCACTGGAAACATGTCTTTGAAACATTTTTTTTCCCTCAAATCTTTAGGAGTCGTTAACTCTGAGCACACATACTTAAAAAGTAACAAACATGTGAGCAGGAAAGATCATTCAGCCTCTCAACCCTACTCCATCATTTAAATGAATCAAGGCTGATCTACATCTGAATGCCATCCACCACCTCAAACCAATGACCTGTCAATTTCAGTATGGAAAACATTAACTGATACATTTAACATAAACTCATAGGTTTAAGGTGAGAGGGGTTAAGATTTAATGGGAACCTAAGGGGTCACTTTTTTTTACACAAAGGGGTGGTGGGTGTATGGAGTTGAGGCAGGTACTATTGCAACTTTTAAGAAACATTTAGACAGGTACATGGATAGGCCAGTTTTAGAGGGATATGGGCCAGGTGGGACAAGTGAAGATGGGACATGTTGGTTGGTGTGGGTAGGTTGGGGCAAAGGGCCTGTTTCCACGCTGTATGACTCTGTGACTCTATAACTGATTCATCAAGAACAGCCTTCTCATTAATAAAATCCCATATTTTGATATCCAAGTCCTCTTGACTTTCCATCTAAATAGCCAAGTTTTATTTTTAAACATGCAGTTGCTGGAACTCCCTCCAGCAGAAACACCTTCTCCACAATGAATCCTCTGGAGAATCAGAGGCTGAATGAAGGGCAACCTCGTAATTAAATTATGGGAGGTGTAGATAGGTTAGCTAATCGCTGTCTTTTTGCTCCTGTGTGGAAATATCAAATACTAGAGGGCACAGGGCAGCATGGTAGCGCAGCGGTAGAATTGCTGCCTGACAGCGCTGGAGACCCAGGTTCGATCCTGATTAAGGGTGCTTGTCTGTACATTCTCCCTGTGATCACATGGGATTTCCCCGGATGCTCCGGTTTCCTCCCACACTCCAAAAGCGTGCAGGTTTGTAGGTTAATTGGCTTTGGTAAGAATTATAAATTGTCCTTGGAGTGCAGGATAGTGCTGGTGTGCAGGGTGATCGCTGGTCGGCACGGACTCAGTAGGTCGAAGGGCCTGTTACCACGCTGTATCTCTAAACTCAACTAAAAGTGTAAGGTGAGAGATGGAAAGTTTAAAGGGGATTGGTGCGGCAGGTTAATTTTACACACGGAGTGGTAAATGCCTAGAGTGTGTTGTCAGTTGAGGTGACAAAAGCAGACACAATAGCAATGTTTAAGAGGGATTTAGTCAGACGCACAAACAGGTAGGGAATAGAGGCATGCAGACCACGTGCAGTCAGATGGGATTAGTTTCGACTGGTATCACAGTCAGTGTGGACATGATGGGCCAAAGGTTGTGTTTCTGTGTTGAACTGTTCTATGAATCTCAATATCATTTTATTGCCTCGATCAGGTCACATTTAAACTCCAGAAAATACATCCTACATCTAGACAACTTTTCTGAAAAGAAATAGTTAATCATAACATTATAAGCATATTTGTCAAATTGTCAATATTCTTGGACACACAAACAACTGCAAATGCTGAAATTTGAATCTCTGGAGAGAAGGAATGGATGACGTTTCAGGTCGAGACCCTTCTTCAGTCTGAAACGCCACGCATTCCTTCTCTCCAGAGATGCTGCCTGTCCCTCTGAGTTACTCCAGCATTTTGTGTCTATTATGGGAAGGGGAAGAGTTGGTACAGAACGAGCGGTGGTGGCAGGGGATGAGGGGCAGGCAGGTGAAGTGTCAGACTGGGCAGAGAGATGGGCGCAAGTGTTTGTACATGAAGGGAAAGGGTTGGCACAGGAAGAGGGGGTGGCATGGGAAAGGTTGGCATTGGAAGAGGAAGGGTTGGCACGGGAAGGGGAAGGTTGGCATAGAAAGGGTGTGACTGGCAGGTGAAGTGTCAGATTGGGAATGGAGATGGGGGGAAGGGTAGGCACGGAAAGACTGTGGCTAGCAGAGGATGGGGGGGCGGGCAGGGGAAGTATCAGATGGGGGGGAGAAGGCATGCAGAGGGGAAGAGTTGGTACAAGAAGGGATGATGTGGACAGGGTTGGTACGGGAAGTGATGATACGGGAAGGGTTGATATGGGATTGGTTGGAATGGGAATGGTAGTTATGGGAATGGTTGGTACGGGAAGGGATGGACAGGCTAGATGCAGGAAGATTGTTCCCGATGTTGGGGAAGTCCAGAACAAGGGGTCACAGTTTAAGGATAAGGGGGAAGTCTTTTAGGACAGAGATGAGACAAGCCTTTTTCACACAGAGAGTGGTGAATCTGTGGAATTCTCTGCCACAGAAGGCAGTTGAGGCCAGTTCATTGACTAGATTTAAGAGGGAGTTAGATGTGGCCTTTGTGGCTAAAGGGATCAGGGCGTATGGAGAGAAGGCAGGTACAGGATACTGAGTTGGATGATCAGCAATGATCATATTGAATGGCGGTGCAGGCTCAAAGGGCCAAATGGCCTAGTCCTGCGCCTATTTTCTATGTTTCTATGATATGGGAAGGGTTGATACGGAAGGGATGATACGGGAAGGGAAGATACGGGAAGGGATGATACGGGAAGGGAAGATACGGGAAGGGATGACACGGGAAAAGGTTGATATGTGAAGGGGAGTTATGGGAATGGTTGGTACGGGAAGGGATGATATGGGAAGGGTGTGCGGGCAGGTGATGGATGACGGGCAGGTGATGGGTCGGGGAAGTGTCAGACCGGGCAGAGACATGGGGAGAGGTCGGGGAGATGGAGGGAAGCATCAGATGGGGAGGGAGGGCCGGCATCGGGGATGAGATGGTGAGGGTCACGGCCTCCCGGTGGAGGCTGCAGGGGAGGGGGAGGCCCGGCTCCCTCCCTCCCTCTCCGCCCTCGCCCCTTACCCGGTCCCCAGGCCGCGGGCAGCGGGCCGAGGCCTGGCCGTTACCCCAGCAACCGGCCGCAGCAGGCGGGCTGATCCACCGGGGTCGCGGGTCCGGGGGGGGGGGGGGGGAGGTCCCGGGGTCAGCGCGGCCGCGCGCACCCACCTCCTCCCTCAGAGGCCACCACACGCGCGCTCCCGCTTCCACGGTGGGCCGGCCACGAACAGGCGTGCTCCCTCCCCACCGCTGCCGGCGCTCGGCAGTGCGCATGCCCACTGCCTCTCTGGCGTCAACACTCGGCACTGCGCATGCCCTCTCTCCCACGGCCGGCACCCCTCCAGTTGTGCGCAGGCGCGTTGTACTTAAACCCGCCTTCACACAGTTGTGCCCACGACCTCCCCATCCCCCCGGCATTCCATCCTGAGCCCGCGCGCATGCGCTCCTCCGCGCCGGCTCCGAGGGAGGGGGAGAGGAAAACCGTGCCGCGCATGCGCGTCTCTATTCCCGGCCGACCGGCTGCTCGCTGGGCTGGCCCGCGATGCGCGTGCGCGGGCCCTGGGACCCCCACCTGTCAATCAGCACGCGGGCGCTGCTTCTGCATCTGACACTCACCTCACTGACTTGTGCAAACATTGTGGGATTGCATGCATTCTCAATATGGGTGATAGTGGCAGTGCAAGATAATATGCAAGATATGCATATTCTATGTGCAGGAAGGAACTGCAGATGCTGGTTTAAATCGAAGGTAGACACAAAATGTTGGAGTAGCACAGCGGGACAGGCAGCATCAAAGATTATAGAGGAGCTCCCCTATAATCTTTGGGCAGCATCAAAGATATCATATTTGGGCAGCATCTCTGGAGAGAAGGAATGGGTGATGTCTCAGGTTGAGACCCTTCTTCATATCTGAAGGAGGGTCCGACCCGAACCGCCATCCATTCCTTCTCTCCAGAGATGCTGCCTGTGCCGCTGAGTCTATCCTGGATATCCTACATGGATATCCTACATGGATAGGACAGGTTTGGAGGGATATGGACCAAACGTGGGCAGGTGGGATTAGTGTAGCTGGGACATTGTTGGCTGGTGTGGGCAAGTTGATCCCACACTGTATCACTCTCTGACTCTATGATAGACACAAAATGCTGGAGTAACTCAGCGGGACAGGCAGCTTCTCTTGAGAGAAGGAATGGGTGATGTTTTGGGTTGAGACCCTTCTTCAGACCGACGTCAAGGGGGAAACAAAGTACGCCATGCCGTCCTACTTTGTTCTGCCCCCATCGCCGGCTCCTCTTTGTTCTCCGCCCCCTCCCTCACGGCGTTCCCCCCACGTTGGGTCCTCCTTCATTCCCGGTGGTGCAACCTCTGTCTCCATGTGACACAGGCCGCGGGCTCCGTCGTCCCAGGCTCCAGCTTTTACACAGGCCCCAATAATAAACAAAACTCAAAGAAACAATGAAAATCTTGCTCACTGCAGCATCGCAGGCACGTAGACACAGATAACCCTATAGAGCGAAGGAAATAGGCAACGTTGGTTTCGGCCCGAAATGTTGCCTATTTCCTTCGCTCCATAGATGCTGCTGCACCCGCTGAGTTTCTCCAGCACTTTTGTCTACCTTCGAATTTCCAGCATCTGCAGTTCCTTCTTAAACTCTTTAACCCTATAAATATATGTTCGACATTAAAAAATAACTTGAAGTAACTCAGCAGATCAGACAGCTTAAAACCATGGAAAATAGGTGCAGGAATACGCAGGAGTGGTGAACACTGCCCAGTCCATCACCGGCTCTGACCTCCCCACCATCAAAGGGATTTACCGGAGTCGCTGCCTCAAAAAGGCAGCCAGCATCATCAGAGACTCATTTCACCCGTCATCTGGAAAAAGGTACAGGAGCCTGTAAACTGTAGCGTCCAGGTTCAGGAGCAGCTTCTTCCCTTGAGCCATTAGGCTATTAAACACGGCAACCTCAAATAAGCTCTGAACTAGAACAGACTATTATTGTTATTATTATACTATTATTGTTTGCTTTTTTGTATGTACGAATGTGTGCGCGTAATATATTTGTGTGTGTGTGTGTGTGTGTGTATTTGTGAGTATGTGTATATATTCACAAACTTATTTTTTTTCTCCCTCGTTATTATATTGTTTACAGTGCACTATGTTTACATATTCTGTTGTGCTGCTGCAAGTACAAATTTAATTGTTCTCTCTGGGACATATGGCAAATAAAACACTTTTTACTCTCGAGCCTGCGACCGCCATTCAATATGATCATGGCTGATCATCCAAAATCAGTACCCTGTTTCTGCTTTCACCCCACATCCCTTGATTCCATCAGCCCGAAGAGATATATCTAACTCTCTCTTGAAAACATCCAGTGAATTGGCCTCCACTGCCTTCTGTGGCAGAGAATTCCACAGATTCACAACACTCTGGCTGAAAATGATTTTCCCCATCTCAGTCCTATATGGCCTACCCCTTATTCCTACACTGACCCCTGGTTCTGGACTCCCCCAACATCTGGAACATTTTTCCTGCATCTAGCCTGACCAATCCCTTAAGAATTCAAGTGAGTTACCGACTGGGGGGAAACAGGTTCTTCCTGCGACCACGTGGGTTTTCTCCAAGTGCTCTGGTCTCCTCCCACATTCCAGAGACATGCAGGCTCATAGGTTGACATCAGTTTAGTTTATTGTTACGTGTACCAAGGTACAGTGAAAAGTTTTTGTTGCATGCTATCCAGTCAGCAGAAAGACAATACATGATTACAATCGATCCATTTACAGTGTACAGATACATGATAAGGGAATAACGTTTAGTGCAAGGTAAACCCAGCAAAGACCAATCAAGGATAGTCCAAGGGTCACCAATGAGGTAGATAGTAGTTCTGCTCGGAAATCTGGTTGTTCGTAGGATGGTTCAGTTGCCTGATAACAGCTGGGAAGAAACTGTCCCTGAATCTGGAGGTGTGCGTTTTCACACATTTATACCATTTGCCTGATGTGAGAGGGGAGAAGAGGGAGTGGCCGGGGTGCGACTCGTCCTGGATTACGCTGCTGGCCTTGCAGAGGCAACATGAGGTATAAATGGAGTCAATGGAAGGGAGGTTGGTTTGTGTGATGGTCTGGGCTGCGTCCACAATTTGCTGCAATTTCTTGCGGTCTTGGATGGTGCTGTTCCCAAACTAAGCTGCGATGCATCCTGATAAAATGCTTTCTATGGTGCATCTGTGGAAGTTGGTGAGAGTTGTAGGGAACATTTCAAACTTCCTAACTCTTCTAAGGAAGTTAATTGACTTCAGCAAAATTGTAAATTATCCCTTGTAGGATAGAGCCAGTGTACGGTGATCTCTGGTCGCATGAACTTGATGGGCCAAAGAGCCTGTTTCCGCGCTGTATCTCTAAATTCTAAAAGTTATTGCCTCTCATCTCTTCCAGCTTCGTTACCCCTCCCCCCCCCCCCCCCCACCCCCACACCCATTGTCTGAAGAAGGGTCCCGACCTGAAACGTCACCTATCCATGTTCTGCAGAGGTGCTGCCTGACCCGCTAAATTACTCCAGCCTTCTTTCGTGATCCAGCATCTGCAGTTCCTTGTTTCTGCATTGCAAACTACTGCTTCATTGTGTCAAACACACACCACCCTCTTGTCGCTTTACCTCCCCCCTCGACTCCATCCAAGACCCGAGCAGCCTTTCCAGGTGAGGCAGAGGTTCACCTGCACCTCCTCCAACCTCATCTATTGCATCCGCTGTTCCAGATGTCAACTGCTCTACATCGGTGAGACGAACCGCAGGCTTGGCGATCGCTTCGCCCGACACCTCCGCTCGGTTCGCAATAACCAACCTGATCTCCTTTGGCTCAGCACCTCAACTCCCCATCCCATTCCGAATCCAACCTTCCTGTCCTGGGCCTCCTCCATGGCCAGAGTGAGGACCACCGCAAATTGGAGGAGCAGCACCTCATATTTCACGGGTAGTTTACACCCCAGCGGTATGAACATTGAATTCTCCAATTTCAGGTAGTCCTTGCTTTCTCCCTCTTCCCCTCCCCTTCAAAGCTCTCCCACAGCCCAGTGTCTCCGCCTCTTCCTTTATTTTCCCCGCCCACCCACCCCCATATTAGTCTGAAGAAGGGTCTCGACCCGAAACTTCGCCTATTCCTTGGCTCCATAGATGCTGCCTCACCCGCTGAGTTTCTCCAGCATTTTTGTCTACCTTCGATTTTTCCAGCATCTGCAGTTCTTTCTTAAACACCCCTGTCTGTACGTCAGTCCTGGCCCACAGTGATGTGCCGTGCTCACAATAGCCCAATCAAACATGTAGGATGGAACTACAGATCATGCTGGTTTGAACCGAAGATAGACACAAAAAGCTGGAGTAACTCAACGGGACACGCAGCCTCTCTGGAGAGAAAGAATGGGTGATGATGATTCAGGTCGGGACCCTTGATCAGACTAGTTAAGGATAAGGGAAACGAGAGATATAGAGATATAGCGCTCAGTCCACCTGAGCTCCCGGTTGCTAAACACTTTAATTCTCCTTCGCATTCCCACGCTGACCTTTCTTTCCTAGGTCACCTCCATTGTCCGAGTGAGGCTAAACATGTTGGAGGAACAGCATCTCATATTTCGCTTGGGCAGCTTACAGCCCAGCAGTATGAACATTGATTTCTCTCACTTCAGGTAGCCCCGCCATTCCCTGTCTCTCTATCCCTCCCCCACCCAAGTCGCACCAGCTTCTCGTTCTCACCCAACAAACAGCTAACAATGTCCTGTTTTTCCATTATCACCGTTACTTTTTTGCATATCTTTCATTCATTGTTCTTCATCGTCTATGTCTCTCGTTTCTCCTTATCCCTAACTAGTCTGAAGAATGGTCTCGACCTGAAACGTCACCCATTCCTTCTCTCCAGAGATGCTGCCTGTCCCGCTGAGTTACTCCTGCATTCTGTGTCATTACCCACTAAATTCAAGGATGACACACACAAAATACAGGGTTAACTCAGCGGGTCAGGCAGCATCTCTGGATGGAAGAAATGGGTGACATCTCGGGTCGGGACCCTTCTTCAGACTGAGAGTCAGGGGAGAGGGAAATGGAAGGGTGCAAAGAGCACGTAAGGTGTGAAAAGGAGAGATCAAAGCAGATGATGCCCAAGGAAATGTAGAATGGTTCACTGTTGGCTGAGGGGAAGGTGACAACGAGGCGTGCAAACAGTAAAATTAATCAGGTCAGTGAAACTAGTCGGAGAACTAGGGTGAGGGAGGGTTAGGAATGGGTAAATGATTCCTGTATCTTGCATTTCTCTCGGTTTTCTCACCTTGTTTGCTCACTTGAGAGACCTTGGTCCCAGGGTGATTAATGACCGGTGAGCTGCCGTGTTACGACCCTCACCTCTTATCAATTGCACTGTGGCACCAAGGGGGCCGGCATATGGCTGGATTGGTAATTATTATTTTCAGAGCCATGCAATCATGTTTACCTCACTGGTGTGAAATATTACTGGCGGAGTGCGTGAAGAACTGAGTAATAGATGACGGATAACTGCCGGTCCGATGTGCAAAACCTGCAAGGTGTCAGTGCTGAGGTAATGCAGTCAGATAGTCAACTGACTTCATTCAGAAGCATTCAATTCTCATTTTAGAACTGAACCATCATTTTAACGGACCTTTAGCTTAGGAAGGAACCGTAGATGCTGGTTTACACCGAAGATGGATGCAAAATGCTGGAGTAGCTCAGCTGGACAGGCAGCATCAAAGATCCTATAGCGGAGCAAGATAGACCACTCCTGCTAAACGCAGTGGGCCTTTTTTTCATCCATTTCAGTAACCTGACCCGACCCGACTCGCAATGTAATCTACGTTGCGGGGGAACAGTTTGTGTTAATAAATTATAATTCTGAAAATGACGAGAAGATTTTTACCAAAGAACTTTGATTTTTACGAGGATGTTTCCGTAACCGGCTTCCGTCTCCGCACTAGTATCTTTGCTCCGCGATGGGATCTTTGGTGCAGAGACGGAAGCCGGTTACGGAAATGGGGCCTAAAATTACCCATGAATCTGCCCATGGCCGTACTACGTCTTTTTCGCCGAGTGATCTATCTTGCTCGCTATAGGATCTTTGGGCAGCATCTCTGGAGAGAAGGAATGGGTGAGGTTCCGGGTCGGGACCCTTCTTCAGACTGAGAGAGTTACACCAGCATTTTGTGTTTACCTTGGGTTTAGCTGAGTTTAGAGATACAGCACGGAAACAGGTCCTTCGGACCACTGACTCCGTGCGGACCAGCGATCCCCCTGCACATTAACACACACTGGGGACAATTTACCGAAGCCAATTAACCTACAAATCTGCACGTCTTTGGAGCATGGGAGGAAACTGGAGCACCCGGAGAATTACAGGGAGAATGTTCAAACTCCGTACGGACAGCACCCGTAGCCAGGATCGAACCCGTGCCACCCTGATTCCAGGTTGTTGGTCCAGATTTATTGAAGAATCTGAATGTATATTCCACAGGGAGGTTGGCACGGCGGGCAGCAGTAGAGTTGATGCCTTGCAGTGCCAGAGACCCGGGTCTGATCCTGACTATCAGTGCTGTCTGTACGGAGTTTGTACCTTCTCCCCGTGGCCTGTGTGGGTTTTCTTTGGTTTCCTCCCACACTCCAAAAATGTACAGTTTTGTAGGTTGATTGGCTTGGTGAAATTGTAAATTGTCCCCAGTGTGTGTAGGATAGCGTTAGTGTGCGGGAATGGCTGGGCGGCATGGACTCAGTGGGCCGAAGGGCCTGTTCCCGGGCTGTATCTCTAAACTGAACTAAACAGCTGCTCAGGTGCGATCTCAATTGATGTTTCTGAATGATTCCTCTATTGTCCCATCCACACCCTGTATCTTTCATGTCCCGTAACGTCCAGTGAAGAGCAGCCACTGTTGTCAGGTTGGGATTGCCGTGGGCAAATGGTGTGATGTAGCGATATAGCAGGTGTAGCGATGCCAACAGGACCGGATAATCCTGACTGCAGGATGAATATTGGCCAGAGAAGCGGCAACACCCGGAGTTCTCCACATCCACGTGAGTCTCTGGAAACCTTCCTGTCCACCAACTGAGAGAGCAGATGGCGTTTGGTTGCCCATCTCATTCCATGAAGAAGCACGTCCAAGAGCACATCGCTTCCTCCATCTCCATTCCTGGGATGGTAGGACTGTCATACGCTGAGAGAATGGAGCGGCTGGGCTTGTATACTCTGGAGTTTAGAAACATGAGAGGGGATCTTATTGAAACATATAAGATTATTAAGGGTTTGGACACGCTAGAGGCAGGAAACATGTTCCCGATGTTGGGGGAGTCCAGAACCAGGGGCCACACAGTTTAAGAATAAGGGGTAACCCATTTAGAACAGAGATGAGGAAACACATTTTCACACAGAGAGGTGAGTCTGTGGAATTCTCTGCCTCAGAGGGTGGTGGAGGCCAGTTCTCTGGATACTTTCAAGAGCGAGCTCCATAGGGCTCTTAAAGGTAGCGGAGTCAGGGGATATGGGGAGAAGGCAGGAACGGGGTACTGTTTGGGGATGCTCACACTTGCTACATATTTTACAGCAGAGATTATCGAAGAGTAAACTGGTTCAATGCACTCATCCATTTGCGAGTAGTTTAGTTTAGAGGTACACCACGGAAACAGGCCCTTCGGCCCGCGCTGACCAGCGATCCCAGCGCACTAACACTACGCTACACACACAGTGCTGCACACAGTACTCAAGACGTACAGGTTTGTAGGTTAATTGGCTTGGTAAATGTAAAAATTGTACCTAGTGGGTGTAGGATGGGCTGAAGGGCCTGTTTCCGCGCTGTATCTCTAAACTCCAAACTAAACACTAGGGACAATTTTACATTCTTGTGTGGGAGGAAACTGAAGGTCTCGGAGAAAACCCACGCAGGTCACGGGTAGCACGTACAAACTCCGTACAGACAATCTCCCGTTGTCAGGATCGAACCTGGGTCTCTGGCGCTGTAGGGCAGTAGCTCTGCCGCCGCGCCACCGTGCTGCCCCTAAAGAACGAGTAAAGAATTATGCAGAGACTAATGTTGACGATGGGCATTACTGGATATCCGATTGTGAACAGGATGTAATCATGAAAGAGACCGCAACAACTGTGACTCTTCAGATGTCAAGACTCAGCTTAGATGACCCCGATTTGCAGTGATTAGTTCCTATGGAAAGTGACGATGCAATGTGGACTTGAGCTCTCGAAACGCATCAGATGTGACCCACGCCTCCTCATTCACTGAGCATTTCAGCCTGACAGCGGGATTTATCTGTAAAGATCTTTAAATGTGTAGGAACGAACTGCAGATGCTGGTTTAAACCGAAGGTAGACACAAAATGCTGGGGTAACTCAGCGGGACAGGCAGCTTCTCTGGAGAGAAGGGACGGGCGACGCTTCGGGTCTGAAGAAGGGTCTCAACCTGAAACGTCACCCAAGATCTTTAAATGAATAGTTTCAAAGCTTGAAAGCACACACCGCCAGACTCGGGAACAGCTTCTTCCCCTCTGTTATCAGGCTTTTGAACAGTCCGTCTATAAGCTGGGGAACAGTCTGATTCCACTCTACCCTGTGCACATTGGACTTTGTCTCTGGAACTGATGCTGAGAACTATATTCTACACTCTGTGTCTTCTCCATTGCTCTACCGATTGTACTTGAGCTAAACAATTGTATTTATGTGTAAGATTATCCGATATATCTGGATAACATACAAAGCAAGGCTTTTCCCTGTAGCTCGGTACACATGACGATATTAAAATTAAAGTTTAGTTTAGGGATACATTGTGGAAACAGGCCCTTCGGCCCACCGAGTCCATGCTGACCAGCTAACACTTTCCTGCACACATTAATGACAATTGAAAATTTTATCAAAGCCAATTAACCTACAAACCTGCACGTACTTGTAGTGTGGAAGGAAACCGGAGCACCCGGAGAAAACCCACGTGGTCACAGGGAAGAATGTGCAAACTCCGTACCGACAGCGCCCTTAGTCAGGATTGAACCGGGGTCTCTGGCGCAACGAGGCAGCCACTCTACCACTGCGCCACCGTGCTGTCCCTTGTTTGTTTCTACGTATGGTATGTCTGATCTGTTTGGATAACATGCAAAGCACAGCTTTTCACTGTAGCTCGGTACATGTGACAATTCTAAACCTCCACCAAACCCGCCGTGGTTTTCTAGACACAATTTGCTCTGTTTCAAGTTAACAAGGTTTGCTGAAGGAAGGCGTGGTCCAGAATTAGGGAGCTACACACATAGTCCAGGAGGAGGGAGGTTGCTCCTCAAACTGCAGAGCATCCTGGACAATAAAGCTCACCCCCTCCATGACACACTGGTCAACCTGAGGAGCACCTTCAGCAACAGACTGGTTCTACCAAGATGCAGCACAGAACACCAGTTTCACCATGTAGAAATTACAGCTGTGTTTATACATAGTTCCTCCCTCAGGACACCATAATGTTTGGGACACATGGCTTCACAGGTGTGTGTAATTGCTCAGATGTGTTTAATTACCCCCTTAATGCAGGTATAAGAGAGCTCTCAGCACCTAGTCTTTCCTCCAGTCTTTCCATCACCTTTGGAAACTTTTATTGCTGTTTATCAACATGAGGACCAAAGTTGTGCCAATGAAAGTCAAAGAAGCCATTATGAGACCGAGAAACAAGAATAAAACTGTTAGAGACATCAGGCAAACCTTAGGCTTACCAAAAACAACTGTTTGGAACATCATTAAGAAGAAAGAGAGCACTGGTGAGCTTACTAATCGCAAAGGGACTGGCAGGCCAAGGTAAACCTCCACAGCTGGTGACAGAAGAATTCTCTCTATAATAAAGAAAAATCCCCAAACACTTCTCCATAGATCAGAAACACTCTTCGGGAGTCAGGTGTGGATTTGTCAATGACCACTGTCCGCAGAAGTCTTCATGAACAGAAATACAGAGGCTATACTGCAAGATGCAAATCACTGGTTAGCCGCAAAAATAGGATGGCCGGGTTACAGTTTGCCAAGAAGTACTTAAAAGAGCAACCACAGTTCTGGAAAAAGGTCTTGTGGACCTGTCATTTCAGAGTATGGAAATGGCCATAACTTTTGTAATACTGATGATATGAAAGTGAATTTGGTGTCAAATGAAACTTCCTTTTATGCTTTATCTGATGGGATAAATTGCAGACTTGATTTTTTAAATCTCAAAATTTTGTAACATTGCTAATTTAACGTTACTTTCCTCACCGGGTTGAAATGGATTCAATGTCAGGATGACAGACACAAAATGCTGGAGTAACTCAGCGAGTCAGGCAGCATCAATGGAGAAAAGGAATAGGTGATGTTTCAGGTGGCACAGTGGTGGAGTTGCTGCCTCACAGAGCCAGCGACCCTAGTTCGATCCTGACTACGGGTGCTGTCTGTACGGAGTTTTTACGTTCTCCCCATGACCTACGTGGGTTTTGTCCGAGACCTTCGGTTCCCAGGTGTTCCACATTCCTCCCACTTTCCAAAGTTGAATTTAGAGATATAGCAAGGAAACTCCTGGGTTAACCCGATATACTGTATTAATTAAAACCTGGTTGAAGTTGTTTGACTTCTTAAACCTGTGATGATAATCCATTTGATATATGATCCATGAAACCTTGGACAGCAGTGGAATATAGAAACATAGAAAATAGGTGCAGGAGTAGGCCGTTCGGCCCTTCGAGCCTGCACCGCCATTCGATATGATCATGGCTGATCATCCAACTCAGTATCCCATCCCTTTAGCCACAAGGGCCACATCTAACTCACTCTTAAATATAGCCAATGAACTGGCCTCAACTACCTTCTGTGGCAGAGAATTCCACAGATTCACCACTCTCTGTGTAAAAAATGATATATCAAACCAGTGTAAATAAAACACAAAAATCGCACTTTATTAGAATTCTTTGATTGGTTAAATTTTCCATTTGTCAGCATGCAATCCAAAAATATTTGGTCATTAATGGACCGGTACCCAAAGGCTGAAATCGTACTCATAACTTTCTCCATTTTTTGTTTAATTTGGAATTAAAGAGAACCCAACGCCACAGGTAATCACGAAGCTCAAACGTAATCCCATCGAACGCGCCGCATCTGGACCTGTCTTGTGTCGTCCCTGAGCAGTTTGATTAAAACTTGTAACCGATTGCAAACCCCTCCCAAACCACCCCCCACCCAAAAGTTGAAAAAAAACCCCGCGGCCTTATGCAACCTCACCCGAATGTATGGACCTTGTGTAGAAAAACCCACAGCTACAAAAACACTTGCATAGAACAACTGATGGTAGGCATCGACTGGTGCAGTCCAGCTGTTGATGCCCCTCTGTTGGTGTCCAAGGAAAGGCCCATCCTAGCTGAGTTTAATAAAGCAGATGAATATCTTAGCCTACTTGAGCATCTTGCACTCGAGCATCTTCAAACTGTTTGAAGGAATGGCTTTCTCCCGCATTCATTGACCCAATATCTTCTGAAAAAAGTGTCCTCTAGCTAGGATGTGGCAGAGAGCGGGGGCGAGAAGTCTGGCGTTGGTGATGTTGGCACAGGGCACACTCACACCAGTCGGTCACTAGACACAAACGTTGTATTTGGACACAATATGACACTCGTTTTCTAACTATCCTTTTCCCATAACACCGCGCTGCCCCTTTTTTTTTAACAAAAACAAAAGAACCGCAGGTGATCCACCATGATCACTTTTTTTGGATAAATTGCTTACTCTTCATTATTTATAAAACCCTTGGCCCTCGGGAAGTGTGACGTTTCAGTACGGGTAGTGATGGAGACGGGGCTGTGCCACGGTGCGGTAGCTGGCGTGGGCAGGAGGGTTACAACTCTTCCCTGGTCTTCACAGTCCTCTCGTGGTCCTGCCCCTTCATTCGCCGGACGTAACCGATGAAGCCTTCCTCCTGAAAGAGAGGGAAATAAGAGGGAGACAAGACAGTGAAGAGGCGGATGATTGCGGACGAAACGCAGAGGAAGGAACTGCAGACGCTGATTTACGCCGAAGATGGAGACACAGTGCTGGAGTTAAGTGGCTGTCCCACTTGGGCGTCATTTGCGGGTCATAATTTACGCGTCACGGTGCACGTGATGCGCGCATGGTGTGTGATGATGTAGGCAGTGATGCGCGGTCACGCGCAGCGCACCAGGATTTTGGGATGTACAAAATCTTCGCGCGCCATCTGCATGACGCGCAAATGACGCCCAAGTGGTATAGGCCCTTTACTCAGCGGGACATCCCTGGTGGACATGGAGAGATGACGTTTCGGCTCACAACTTACCGGCAAGACATACCGCAAGGCTTTCCTTACCACATCTGACATGTAACAATAGCGCAAGGGAACAGGCCCTTCGGCCCACAATGTCCGTGCTGAACATAGAAACATAGAAAATAGGTGCAGGAGTAGAGGCCATTCGGCCCTTCGAGCCTGCACCGCCATTCAATATGATCATGGCTGATCATCCAACTCGGTATCCTGTACCTGCCTTCTCTCCATACCCCCTGATCCCTTTAGCCACAAGGGCCCCATCTAACTCCCTCTTAAATATAGCCAATGAACTGGCCTCAACTACCTTCTGTGGCAAAGAATTCCACAGATTCACCACTCTCTGTGTGAAAAAAGTTTTTCATATCTCGGTGCTAAAAGATTTCTCCCTTATCCTTAAAGTGTGACCCCTTGTTCTGGACTTCCCCAACATCGGGAATAATCTTAAGAATTTTAAGAACCCTTAAGAATTTTGTAAGTTTCTATAAGATCCCCCCTCAATCTTCTAAATTCTAGCGAGTACAAGCCGAGTCTATCCAGTCTTTCTTCATATGAAAGTCCTGACATCCTAGGAATCAGTCTGATGAACCTTCTCTTTACTCCCTCTATGGCAAGAATGTCTTTCCTCAGATTAGGAGACCAAAACTGTACACAATACTCCAGGTGTGGTCTCACCAAGACCCTGTACAACTGCAGTAGAACACGATGCCAAGACCAACTCTGTTCAGCAGAAACGTTGAAACAAAACGTAACAAAGTTCTGCAGTAACTCCGCATCCAGGTTGCCTCAACAATGCCTTGGATGCTCTCATGGCAAGGTGGCGCAGCGGTAGAGTTGCTGCCTTACAGTGCCAGAGACCCGGGTTCGATCCCCACTACGGGTGCTGTCGGTACGGAGTTTGTATGTTCTCCCCGTGACCGCGCGGGTTTTCTCCGAGATCTTAGGTTTCCTCCCACGCTCCAAAGGCGTACAGGATTGTAGGTTAATTGGCTTGGTGTAAATGTAAATTGTACCTAGGATAGTGTTAGTGTGCGGGGATCGCTGGTCGGTGCGGACTCGGTGGGCTGAAGGGCCTGTTTCCGTGCTGTATCTCCAAACCAAACTAAACCAATATCTTTATAAGCTTCTTAAGGGTTTGGTATAAGATTATTAAGGGTTTGGACACGCTAGAGGCAGGAAACATGTTCCCGACGTTGGGGGAGTCCAGAACCAGGGGCCACAGTTTAAGAATAAGGGGTAGGCCATTTAGAATGGAGATGAGGAAACACTTTTTCTCACAGAGAGTTGTGAGTCTGTGGAATTCTCTGCCTCAGAGGGCGGTGGAGGCTGGTTCTCTGGATAAGTTCAAGAGAGAGCTAGATAGGGCTCTTAAAGATAGTGGAGTCAGGGGATATGGGGGAGAAGGCAGGAACGGGGTACTGATTGGGGATGATCAGCCATGATCACATTGAATGGCAGTGCTGGCTCGAAGGGCCGAATGACCTACTCCTGCACCTATTGTCTATAGTAACTCTGCCTATTTTTCCCCCATGGCTTATCTCGGATGGAGCGGCCCAGGGGAGTATTGACTGATACGAAACTGGAGGTAAGGCCATTCAATGCTCCTTGTTTACAGGGATCTGGATGCAGACTATTGGGTTTGTTTAAGTAAACCTTGTAGCCAGCAGGCTTGTTTGGATCGATGCCCAGAGTCTAATCCTCAGCATCAGCTGTGAACTTGCTCTCTCTTCAGAGAGTTGGGAGAGTTACCACACGGTGTTTTCTTCCAACATCAGCAGGTTTCTTCTTCCCTTTCAATGAGCAGACACAATGTTTTGCTCTGGCTTCCTCATTAACTTTTTCACCTCTTCTTCTCTCCAGTGGCTCGGTAATAAACCACAGATGTGAAAAATGCTGGAAGAATCCACCATAAAATCTGGGCAAGTGGGTTCAATTTTCATATGTTCATTACTAGTTATAAAAGCAGAATTGGGCCATTCGGCCCATCGAGTCTACTCCGGCATGGCTGATCTAACTTTCCCTCTCAACCCCATTCTACTGACTTCTCCCCATAACCCCCGACACCCGCACTAATCAAGACTCTGCCAATCTCTGCCATTTAAATCCACATTGACTTGGCCTCCACAACCTTCTGTGGCAATGAATTCCACAGATTCACCACCCTCTGGCTAAAGATATTCCTCCTCATCTCCTTTCCAAAGGTACGTCCTTTAATTCTGAGGCTGTTTTTTTAAAATTAGTGGTACGGACTAGATCTATAATTTTACACAGAGAGTGGTGAATCTATGGAATTCTCTGCCATAGAAGGTAGTTGAGGCCAGTTAATTGGCTATATTTAAGAGGGAGTTAGATGTGGCCCTTGTGGCTAAGGGATCAGGGGGTATGGAGAGAAGGCAGGGATGGGATACTGAGTTGGATGATCAGCCATGATCATATCGAATGGCGGTGCAGGCTCGAAGGGCTGAATGGCCTACTCCTGCACCTATTTTCTATGTTTCTATGTCTAATTCATTCATGGCAGGACTCTTAAAGTGGTAAAGAATGCAGAGGGTTAAAGTGATAAAGATTTTCAGTGAGTTACGTTAGAAAATCTATTTTAATTGATCAGTAATTAAGGGACTCATTTAAGATCATTACTGTAACAATAAAAGTTTTTTTCTGCTATACAATGTTCAACTCGAAGCGACGGTGGAATCATTCTCCACACATCTATTTTAAGCATCCACTTGGTAATTAAAAAAAAAGGTTATTTTTAGAAAACAGTGCTTATTTATTTCCGTCTGTAGACCTTGGATGGAATTTGGTGAACTCTTTTATAGAGTTCATTCAAAAGGCTTGGGATGTAGGAATACAGCAAGGTAACAGGCCCTTCGGCCCAACTCGTCCATGCCAAACTAAGTGCCCCATCTGAGCTGTGTAGGGAGAAATTACTGCGTAATCTTGTATTTTTCCAGCACCTTCCGGGATTGATTTTAGACTGTGATTCATTTGTCTTGCACCTCAGCAGGCAGGTTGGTATGTGTGATTGCAGGCTGCACACAGCCTAGATCTTGCTAGCACCTTGATTCCAGCACGCGGTTTTTGATTGAAAAAAACACAGTCTGGACCCTTTTCCCGGGATGGAAACTTTGAATCCTAGAGGACAGAGGTTTAAGGTGAGAGAGGCATTGTTTACAGGAGATGTGCAGGGCAAGATATGTTTTTCACAGAGGGCGTGAGTGCCTGAAACATGATGCCAAGGGTGGTGGTGGAAGGTAGAGATGCCAACTTTCCCACTCCCAAATAAGGTCAAAATGAGGGACAAATTCCCGACGGCAATTCGCTGACCGACGCTGGGTGAATGATGAGTTGGCCCGGGTGCTGGACTGCACACAAAGCCCATCCGGCGGGCCAACTGATGAGTTTTGGCCCGGGCCGCGCGACGTTGAACCCAAAGTCTGGCGCCCCATCCAAGTCACGAATCAATGATCGGCCATGAGAAGGAGGGGTGGTGGTGTCGGCGGTAAGCGAAGGTCCGAAGGTCGGACAGCTGGCCGGGCTGCCGACCGACGGGGCCACGGGCGAGGCGCTGCTGCTGCTGCTGCTGCACTCCATGGGCTGCACTACATCGGGACGGGTGAGGCGGGGCCGGACGCCGCGCTCCGACCCGACAGCCCCCTCGACCCGAGTAGTAGCAGTCAAATATGGGACAAGGGCGGTCACCTATGGGACAAAACAATTTTGCCCAATATACGGGATGTCCCGGCTAATACGGGACAGTTGGTAACCCTAGTGGAGGCAGATACAAAATGGTGTTTAAGAGACTTCTGGATATGGAGGGAATGGAGGGATATGGATTATATGCAGGCAGATAAGAGTTGGTCTGGGCATCGTGCTCAGCATAGACATTATGGGCCGAAGGGCCTGTAGTTGTGCTGTACTGTTCTATGCATCATGGAAACAAGTCCACTAAGTCCACATTGGCTACAGATCGCCCATTCACACTAGTTCCATGGGGGTGGGAGATTGCAACCTTCACGTGGTCCGCCCTGTTTCGACGAATGCAATCAACCCGGCGTGCACAATCAAATAAAATCAAATAGAAAAAGTTGTCGTACAACTTTAGGCTGTGCACGCCATACGCAAGAAGAAGAAGACTAGTTCCATGCTATCCTTCTTTCACACCCACTCCCTACACACAAGGGGGGCAATTTACAGAAGGATCCTTCTTCAGTTTAATGGATGTCTGGACGAGCTGCAGAACAAATACCACTGGATTAACAGAATTGTTAGACACAAGTCCGATTGCCACCAAATGCTGAATTATTTGTCAAGTTTAGAAGGCTGCACTGTGCCAGGTTGGAAGAACGAGGTGCTGTTCCTCAAACTCGCGTTGTGCTTCATCGGAATGGGTATAGGATGAGAAAGGCAGAGAGCTGTAAGTTTGTTCAGGAAGCCCAATTTCTGACCTATTCTGGTGGCCGCGATACCTAGAAGGCCGGTTTAGCTTTAGTTTAGAGATACAGCACGGAAACAGGCCCTTCGGCCCACGCCGGCCAGCGATCCCCGCACACTAGCACTATCACACACACACACACACACACACACACACACACACACACACACACACACACACACACACACACACACACACACACACACACACACACACACACACACACACACACACACACACACACACACACACACACACACACACGACAATTCATAATTTTAGCTAAACCAATTAACCTACAAATCAGTCTGAAGAAGTGTCTCTCCAGGGACGCTGCCTGTCCTGCTGAGTTACCCCAGCATTTTGTCTCTATCTGTAGTTCCTTCCGACACAGAGGTGTCTTTTCACAACTGCACATGGCTTTGGTAAGTTTAGTTGAGTCTAGTTTATCGTTACGTGTACCGAGGAACAGGGAAAAGCTTTTGTTGCGTGCTAACCAGTCAGCGGATATAATGTGATCAATGAATAGAGGAACGCTGTTTTCAGCCTGTGTGGGAAGGAACTGCAGATGCTGGTTTAAACCAAAGATAGACACAAACTGTTGGAGTAACTCAGTGGGACAGGCAGCATCTCTGTAGAGAAGGAATGGGTGACGTTTCGGGTCGAGACCCTCCTTCAGACGGTTTTCAGTCTAGCAGCAGCAGTAGAAGGTTCCGATGCATCCACGATAGGCTAAAGCCCCTGTCCCACTTTCCCGAGTTACTCACGAATTCTCCGGAGTTTTCCCCTTGATTCAAATAGAGGGGAAATCCTTTAGGACCGAGATGAGAAATTTTTTTTTCACACAGAGAGTGGTGAATCTCTGGAACTCTCTGCCACATAAGGTAGTTGAGGCCAGTTCATTGGCTATATTTGAGAGGGAGTTAGATGTGGCCCTTGTGGCTAAAGGGATCAGGGGGTATGGAGAGAAGGCAGGTACCGGATACTGAGTTGGATGATCAGCCATGATCATATTGAATGGCGGTGCAGGCTCGAAGGGCCGAATGGCCTACTCCTGCACCTATTTTCTATGTTTCTATGTTTCTAAACTCGGAGATGCCAGCCGTAGGTACTACGGACTTGCTACGGACATTCTCCGAGTTTGAATCCAGGGGAAAACTCGGGAGAATTCGTGAGTATCTCGGGAAAGTGGGACAGGCCCTTCAGGCGGCACGGCACAGTGGGGCACAGGTAGAGTTGCTACAGTGAGGGCATGTTTCCACGCTGTGTCTCTGAAGTAAAGTTTAAAGCAGACACGCTCACTCACCTCAACACTGAAAATCAGCTCACAGGTTGCTGTTTGGATCGAGGCTATAATGAAGCCTGGAGATGAGTGGTGCTGACAACACCTGCACTGGGCCTCTGTCGGCAGCTCTGCAGCGAGGAATTGCCAATTGACAGCAGTGTCAGCGACACTTTGGTGGGGACCGCAAAGCAAAATGATTGGATTTGTCCTGCTGTTTGTTAACAGAACACGCCTGGACTGCTTTCAGCGTAGCCATCAGTGTGAAGGATGCAGAGTAAAGTTGGAGGAACAGCACCCCATATTTCGCTCGGGCAGCTTACAACCCAGCGGTATGAACATTGACTTCTCTAACTTCAAGTAACCCTTGCTTTCCCTCTCTCTCCAACCCCCTCCCCCATCCCGGTTCTCCGACTGGTTTCACTGTCCTCCTGATTAAATTTTACCGATTGTATGCCTCGTTGTCACCTTCTCCTCAGCCAACAATGATCCATTCTACATTTTCCTTGGCCTACGCGCCCGTTGATCTTTCATTTTCACACCTTACCCTTCCATATCTCTATGTCTCCCTCTCCCCCTGACTCTCAGTCTGAAGAAGGGTCTCGACCCAAAACGTCACCCATTCCTTCTCTCCATAGACGCTGCCTGTCCCGCTGAGTTATTCCAGCATTTTGTGTCTATCTTCGGTGTAAACCAGCATCTGTAGTTCCTTCCTGCATAAAGGTGTCCATTGGTGAGTTTTGTTGAGTCTAGTTTATTGGCACGTGCACCGAGGTACAGGGGAAAGCCTCTGTTGCGTGCTAACCAGTCAGCGGAAAGACAAGACTGGAGACAGAGACAAGAGAGAGCATAAGGTGTACTATAAAGAGTTGTGGTCTCAGGGAATGCTGACGGGTTTTGGTGGCAGTGCAACAGAGTTTACTGTAGTAATTATTTGATTAGTTAAGTTTAGAGTTACAGCATGGAAACAGGCCCTTCGGCCCACCGAGTCCACACCGTCCAGCGATCACCCGTACACCAGTTCTATCCTACACACAAGGGACAATTTACAGAATTAAATTAACTTACAAACCTGCACCTCTTTGGAATGTGGGAGAAAAGCAGAGGACTCGGAAACCCCACGCGCTCACAGGGAGATCGTACACACTCTGTACAGACAGCACCCATAGTGAGGACTGAACACGCGTCTCTGGCGCTGTAAGGCAGCAACTTTACCTCTGCACGACCCTGTGGCTATGCTAGTGATGCAAGGAACTTTCATGCAAAATGGATCTGGGGCTCAAATGAATGAGCGATGATTGCATTGAAATGCATAAGATTCTGAAGGGGTTGGATAACACGAGATTCTTTCCAATGCAGATATGAACTGCAAGACAGTCTCACGGGTAAGGGACTGCACTGTTGGAAATCAGGTCAGAAATTATTTATTTATTCAGAAGGTCATGAATAGTTAAGAGTTCTCCGATACAGAGTGCTGTGAATAAAAAGTCATCGTTAGACTGCTTGAAGAACCCAGCAGGTCCAGGCGGCACCTGTGGAGGCAATGGGCTGGTCCATGTCTCAGGTCGAGACCCTGCATCAGGGAAGGAATTCTGGACTTGGAAGTGAGAGGGAGGGGTGAGACAGTGAGTGACAGGCACGGAAATCGATATCAAAACATGGGGGGGACCGGGGGACACACAATTTCTTGGTATCGCGCGCGCGTGCGCACACTCACACACACACGGGCGAGGCTTCGGAGGCTTCAGCCGTGGGCCCTGTGGACGGTAATTAGTGACGGGCGCCGGCAGTCGCCGAAAAAAATCGCGTAAGTGGGACAGGCCCTTTAATTTCCCATCGAGTCGTCAGCTCCCACTGGTCGAGATGCAGGTGCTTTGTGATAAAAGTGATGAACGAATCGAATCGTTCTGCCGAACACTACTCATTAAACCCAACACAATACCTTACAAAGCTTGTAATGGGGGTGGGAACCGTCCCCCACCTCTGAAAACATGGAGGGGACATGTTTCCCCCCTCCCCCCCTGGGATTTCTGCCCCTGGTGAGTGATAAGTGAAGCGCAGGATCGGGTGATGTGCGGATGATGATGGAGGTTGAGGGCCAGTATGGGGATCGAAAGTCAAAGGTGATAGCAACACAAAAAGCATGCAGTAACTCGGCGGGACAGGCAGTAACTCGGCGGGACAGGCAGCATCCCTGGAGAGAAGGAATGGGTGATGTTTCGGGATCCAGGCCCTTCTTTAGACTGGTGATAGTGAACGGCGAGAGTGGGAAACAGATGAATGCCGGGGGAAATTAAGCAGAAGGACTGTGATTGGGGAGGGAAGGGGTGGGAGAGAGGGAGGGTAGCGACAAAAGCTTACAGGTGATCGGTGGAGCCACATAAGGTTGCGGTGACGAGCAGGGATGGGACCAAGTGGGGAGAGAGATATGAAAGTCAAACCAAGGATGAAGCAACTTGTGTGGGAAGGAACTGCAGATGCTGGTTTACACCGAGGATAGACACAAAGTGCTGGAGTGGACGGCGCCCAACCCTGGCGGCTATTTGTGTGCTGGCCACAGAAGCAGATCTAAGTAAGTAAGTTAGCACCCGCTGAGTTTCTCTAGCTTTTTTGTGTACCTTCGATTTTCCAGCATCTTAATTTTAATCACGTACTGTATTTTTTCCACTGGCTGGATAGCGCGCAACAAAGGCTTTTCACTGTACCTCAGTAGACAATAGGCAATAGGTGCAGGAGTCGGCCATTCGAGCCAGCACCGCCATTCACTGTGATCATGGCTGATCATCCCCAATCAGTACACAATAAACTAAACTCACTCAGCGGGACAGGCAGCATTTCTGGAGAGAAGAGCGGGTGACGTTTTGGATCAAGGCCCTTCTTCAGAACTGGCCTGAGTTACTCCAGCATTTTGTGGTCTCTCTCCAATGAAGAAACCCATGGCGGAAAGGTATGCGTGCGGTGGGACAGGTGGAATCAAGTAGGGGAAGGCTAACAAGTTTTAGTACAAAGGGGGGGGAGGGGGGGGGGATAGCTAAAGTGGAACAAAGGGAGAGAGAACGTGGGCGGACTGGTGGGAATCGGAAGGAACACTGGGTGGAAGTTGTCCTGAGGGATAGCTTTCCTCAGATCGAGCGTGGTGGGTGTATAGATCGAGCTACTGGGGGGGGGGGGGGGGGGGAGTAGTTGAGGCAGGTACAAGAACAACCTTCAAAAGACATTTGGACAGGTACATGGATAGGACCAGTTTAGAGGGATATGGACCTAACGCGAGCAGCTGGGACTAGTGTAGATGGGGCATCTTGGTCGGCATGGACAAGTTGGGCCGATGGGCCTGTTTCCAAGCTGTGCGACTCTATGACTATGGAGGGAAGGTGTGCTGTGGGAGAGCAGGTTGGTAGAGGATCACAGGTCTTGCAGGCGTTGCTGTAAGGTCTGCATCTCATGTGCTTCAGTGATCAGAGGGAACAGCCCAGCGCAGGAACAGACTGTACTGTACTATCGACGAGTAGTTGATAATGGCTTGGAAGTTGGCAAGCATCGGCTGGCTGCACATTGCAGTTTCAAATCAGCCTTACTTCCCGAGTGGAGTTGCCACAGGTCACACAATTCTCCGTTCATCATGAGTTAAAAGATAGACACATAGTGCTGGAGTAACTCAGCGGGTCAGACGGCATACCTGGAGAAGAACGATGGGGGAGTCTAAACGAGTGGAGATCTTATTGAAACATATAAGATTACTAAGGGTTTGGGCACGCTAGAGGCAGGAAACATGTTCCCGATGTTGGGGGAGTCCAGAACCAGGGGCCACAGTTTAAGAATAAGGGGTAAGCCATTTAGAACGGTGATGAGGAAACACTTTTTCACACAGAGAGTTGTGCGTGTGGAATTCTCTGCCTCAGAGGGCGGTGGAGGCCAGTTCTCTGGATACTTTCAAGAGAGGGCTAGATAGGGCTCTTAAAGATAGCAGAGTCAGGGGATATGGGGGAGAAGGCAGGAACGGGGTACTGATTGGGGATGATCAGCCAAGATCACATTGAATGGCGGTGCTGGCTAGAAGGGCCGAATGGCCTACTCCTGCACCTATTTCCTTTGTGACAAATCTGTCTCCGGATCTCCCATAGAACAATGACTTCCAAGACCCGTGGAGCCCAACCAAGGCCCGTGGAGCTGCCTCACCCACGGATAATACACTGGTACTTCAACCCTGATCGCCCTAACCCCCAACCGTTCCAACATCTAACTCTGCTGCCAAGAACAAGAGGGACCAGTGGTGGCAGTGGTGGGGGGTGGTGGTGATGGTGATGTTGTGGGGGGGGGGGGCATGGTGCGGGGGTGGTGATGGTGGTGGGGGGGTGGTGGTGGTGATGGTGGTGGTGGGGTGGTGATGGTGGTGGGGGGGTGGTGATGGTGGGGGGAGGGGGTGGGGTGGTGATGGTGGGGGTGGGGGAAGACGAAGAAGGGACCAACAATATTGAAAGGCACTGTAACTCTGCGCCTTGTGTCAACTCCTTTGTGTACTGTGTAGGCAAAAATAAAGAATTTCACAGTACCTTCACGGTACCAGTGACGATAAATGATCGACCTAACTATCATTTCGGGCTGGAAGCCTTCGTCGCGACCGTGGGGATTGCTGTGAGATCGTTGATTTATCCCAGTGTGAACGGAGAGATTATACATATGTGACTGAAGTTCCTCAGCACCAGCCGTGTGGTCTCAAGAGGTGCAAGGCGGAGAACTGTGCAACGGCCAGGGACAGCAGTGAGAGAGGATGCTGCACAACTCGCATCGGGAGAGAGGAGGGGAACCTCTTCCGAGTAGGCACTCCTCGAGGAGATGTCGCAGTGGAGTAGACAAAATGTAGAAACAAAGAGCCGCCGATGCTGGTTTATACCAAAGATGGACACAAAGTGATCCACATTGTTTCTCTTGAGATCACACCTTCCCTAGACCTACCTAACAACGCGCTGCCTGAGGTCATTTGTGGTTCCGAATTCCTATATAAAATAGGTGCAGGAGGAGGCCATTCGGCCCTTTGAGCCAGCACCGCCATTCATTGTGATCATGGCTGATCGTCCCCAATCAATAACCCATAGAAACATAGACGTACAGGTTGGCAGGTTAATTGGCTTCGGTAAAATTGTAAATTGTCTCCAGTGAGCAGGACAATGTTAGTGTAAAGGGCCTGTCCCACATAGGTGACTTTTTAGGCGAGTGCAGGAGACTCTGCACTCGCCACATGGTCGCCGATGGTCTCTGGTGAACTTATTAAAAGTTGTCTGGCTTCTTAAAAGTGTCTCCACTCCTTCTCCCCCCTTCTCCCCTCCCCCACCCGCTCTTTTAAAGTACTTACCGTACACTGTGCTAGCCGTCCTAACCTTCCTGTTCATCGCGGTGTGTGTCTGTATCACCTTGGTTTTGCACTGTGTGAATTTCAGACAGCGCCCCCCCTGCTTGCTCTGGGCCCTGCCTTTGCGATGTGTGTGTCTGTGTGTGTGTGTGTGTGTCGCCGGCAGTCCGCTGAAAAATTGCCTAAGTGGGACTGGTCCATAAGGTTGATCACTGGTCGGCGCGGACTGGATTAGCCGAATGGCCTGTTTCCACGCTGTATCTCTAAAGTCGAAAGTCCAAACACAAGGCTCCCTCAGTACTGGCATTGGAGGGAAGAAACATGAATTTTCTACCTCGTTGATAACCGCTTCCCACTACGCACTGCCTGAGGTCAGTTGTGGCTGGCCCTTCTGGGTTTTCTCCAGGCGCTCTGGTCTCCTTCCACACTCCATAGTCATACAGGTTTGCAGGTTCATTGGCTTCGATAAAATTGTAAATTGTCCCTAGTGTGTGTGGGATAGTGTTGGTGTGCGGGGATCGCTGGTCGGCGCGGACTCGGTGGGCCGAAGGGCCTGTTTCCGCGCTGCACCTCTGCACTAAGTTAAAGCTGCACTCACCGATCGTTCCTCGCTGTATCTCTCGGTGAACTTGCCGTAGTTGTAGTAACTGATCATGGGATAGCCCTCCACGGCCTCCAGCTTGCACAGCTCATGGTTCCCTCCCTTCGTGCAGTCCACTGCAGCAAAGGCAACCTGCCGGGTCAAGTAACAACAGTTAGGGCGATCGGGTTGCTGCCTTACATCGCCAGTTCAGATCAATTCAGTTGCGATTATTGCCACATGTACCGAGGTACAGTGAAAAGCTTTTGTTGCGTGCTGACCAGTCAGCGGAAAGACAATACATGATTACAATCGAGCCATTTACAGGGTATAGATACATGATTAAGGGAATAGCGTGAATAATGTTTAGTGCAAGATGAAGCCGGTATAGTCGGAGTGTCTCCAATGTTTAGTCTTGTTTATTGTCACGTGTATCGAGGAAGAAGGAAAAGCTTTTGTTGCGTGCTAACAGTCAGTGGAAGGACAATACATGATTACAATGGAGACATTTACAGTGTATAGATACATGATAAGGGAATAGTAGCTCCAGAGACCCGGGTTCGATCCTGACCACGGGTGCTTGTCTGTACGTTCTCCCCGTGACCTGCGTGGGTTTTCACCGGGATCTCCGGGTTTTCTCCCACACTCCATAGACGTACAGGTTTGTAGGTTAATTGGCTCGGTATAATTGTAAATTGTCCCCAGTGTGAGTAAGATAGTGTAAATGTGCCAGGATCGCTGGTCGGGCCGAAGGACCTCTCTCCATGCTGTATCGCTAAACTGACAACATGCACAGGGTTGACCCCGCACAATAGTTTAGTTTAGTTTATTACTGTCACGTGTACTGGAGTACAGTGAAAAGCTTTTTGTTGCGTGGCAACCAGTCAGCGAAAAGACTGTACATGACAGTTCAAGTTCAAGTTCAAGTGAGTTTATTGTCATGTGTCCCTGTATAGGACAATGAAATTCTTGCTTTGCTAAGCACACAGAAAAGGATAACCAGTCAGTAGAAAGGATACAGGATAAAGGAAATAATATTTCGTGCAAGATAAAGTCCAGTAAAGTCCGATAAAGTCCAATAGTCAAGAGGCACAGAGCAAGAAATGTCAGCTAATTGTGGACGCAGCCCAGACCATCACACAAACCAACCTCCCTTCCATTGACTCCATTTATACCTCACGCTGCCTCGGCAAGGCCAGCAGCATAATCAAGGACGAGTCGCACACTGGCCACCCCCTCTTCTCCCCTCTCCCATCAGGCAAAAGGTGCAGAAGTGTGAAAACACACACCACATGATTCAGGGACAGTTTCTTCCCAGCTGTTATCAGGCAAATGAATTACCCTCCCTTAAGCAATGAGCAGTGCTGAACTACGATCATCCTCTTTGATGACCCTTGGACTATCCTTGATCAGACTTTGCCGGCTTTACCTTGCACTGAACATTATTCCCTTGTCATGTGTCTCTACACTGCAAATGGCTCGATTGTAATTGTGTATTGTCTTTCTACTGACTGGTTAGCAAACAACAAAAGCAACATGACAATACAATATGGTAAGGAACTACCGAATGGCCTAATTCTGCTTCTATGTCTTATGTCAAGGGGCGTCAAAGGTTACGGGGAGAGGCAGGAGAATGGGGTTCGGAGGGAAAAAATAGATTAGTCATGATCGAATGGCAAAGATAACTCGATAGGCTATGTCATGAAACAGGCCCTTTGGCCCAGTTTACACAGACGAGGTTGCCATACTGGGCTAATCCCATATGCCTGCATTTGGCCCATGACCCTCTAAACCCTTTCGATCCATATATCTGTCAAAATATCTCTTAAAAGATACTCCACCACAACTAGGGAGCAGTCCAGAACTATGATCTACCTCATTGGAGAACCTCGTACTATCTTTGATCAGACTTGATGTTGCACCAAATGTTAATCATATTATTCCCTTCATAGAAACATAGAAAATAGGTGCAGGAGTAGGCCATTCGGCCCTTCGAGCCTGCACCGCCATTCAATATGATCATGGCTGATCATCCAACTCAGTATCCTGTACCTGCCTTCTATGACACTAAGCTGGGGGGCAGTGTTAGCTGTGAGGAGGATGCTAGGAGACTGCAAGGTGACTTGGATAGGCTGGGTGAGTGGGCAAATGTTTGGCAGATGCAGTATAATGTGGATAAATGTGAGGTTATCCATTTTGGTGGCAAAAACAGGAAAACAGACTATTATCTAAATGGTGGCCGACTAGGAAAAGGGGAGATGCAGCGAGACCTGGGTGTCATGGTACACCAGTCATTGAAAGTGGGCATGCAGGTGCAGCAGGCAGTGAAGAAAGCGAATGGTATGTTAGCTTTCATAGCAAAAGGATTTGAGTATAGGAGCAGGGAGGTTCTACTGCAGTTGTACAGGGTCTTGGTGAGACCACACCTGGAGTATTGCGTACAGTTTTGGTCTCCAAATCTGAGGAAGGACATTATTGCCATAGAGGGAGTGCAGAGAAGGTTCACCAGACTGATTCCTGGGATGTCAGGACTGTCTTATGAAGAAAGACTGGATAGACTTGGTTTATACTCTCTAGAATTTAGGAGATTGAGAGGGGATCTTATAGAAACTTACAAAATTCTTAAGGGTTTGGACAGGCTAGATGCAGGAAGATTGCTCCCGATGTTGGGGAAGTCCAGGACAAGGGGTCACAGCTTAAGGATAAGGGGGAAATCCTTTAAAACCGAGATGAGAAGAACTTTTTTCACACAGAGAGTGGTGAATCTCTGGAACTCCCTGCCACAGAGGGTAGTCGAGGCCAGTTCATTGGTTATTTTTAAGAGGGAGTTAGATGTGGCCCTTGTGGCTAAGGGGATCAGAGGGTATGGAGAGAAGGCAGGTACGGGATACTGAGTTGGATGATCAGCCATGATCATATTGAATGGCGGTGCAGGCTCGAAGGGCCGAATGGCCTACTCCTGCACCTAATTTCTATGTTTCTATGTTTCTATGTTTCTCTCCATACCCCCTGATCCCTTTAACCACAAGGGCCACATCTAACTCCCTCTTAAATATAACCAATGAACTGGCCTCAACTACCTTCTGTGGCAGAGAATTCCACAGATTCACCACTCTCTGTGTGAAAAATGTTTTCCTCATCTTGGTCCTAAAAGATTTCCCCCTTATCCGTAAACTTTGACCCCTTGTTCTGGACTTCCCCAACATCGGGAACAATCTTCCTGCATCTAGCCTGTCCAACCCCTTAAGAATTTTGTAAGTTTCTATAAGTTTCTATATTCATCGTGTATCTGTACACTGTGGACGGCTCGATTGTAATCATGTGTTGTCTTTCCGCTGACTGGTCAGCACGCAACACTGTACCTCGGTATATGTGACAATAAACTGAACGAAAGTAAACTAAACGCCATCACAATTGTCCCTGGTTCTAGAGCTCAAGAATGTTAAATTGTCATGAGCACTGAGAAAGGAAGGATGAAATTCTTACTGGCTACATCTTTCCAGGCTTGTTAACGGAACGACACAGCAAATAAATGTACAACCATCACTAATACTGTCAATTATTAGTTGTACTAGATAGACCATTACACTGCAAGCTGAAGTGTGTAGCACAAACAACAAAAGTTTCAGAGTAGTTTCTTGCTGAGGTAGGGTTGTGGTTAACAGAATGGCAGAATGCCAAGGAAAATCTGCTCCGGCGAGGATGTCGTTAACCCGGAAAGGGTGCAGGGATTATTTGTGAGGATGCTGCCAGAATTCGAGGGCCCAGAGCTATAGGGAGAGGTTGAGCAGGCTAGGACTTCATTCCTTGGAGTGTAGGAGGATGAGGGGTGATCTTATAGAGGTGTGTAAAACACACAGAATGAATGCACAGTCTTTTACCCGGAGCAACAGCCAGAAGACAAAGGCTTATGGTGATTTAATAGGAACCTGATGGGCATTTTATTTTCACACAGAGGGTGGTGTGTATGGAACAAACTGCAAGCGGAGATAGTTGGGGCAATTAGAGTTACAACATTTTAAAGACACTTGGACAAGTACATAGATCAAATCTTAAAGCATGGAAACAGGCCCTTGGGTCCAACTTGCCCACACCGGCCAACTCGGCCCATCTCCAAAATTGTCCTATCCATGTACCTGTCTACATGTTTCTTAAACGATGCAATAGTACCTGCCTCAACTACCTCCTCCGGCACGTTCCATACACATACCAACCATTGCGTGAAAAAGTCATCCATCAGATTCCTATTAAATCATTCCCCCCCCCCCCCCGGCCCAGGGCGGCACGGTGGCGCAGTGGTAGAGTTGCTGCCATACAGAGTTTACATCTCCGGAGATGCGGGTTCGATCCCGGCTACGGGTGTGCTGTCTGTACGGAGTTTGTATGTTCTCCCCGCGACCGCGTGGGTTTTCTCCGAGATCTTCGGTTTCCTCCCACACTCCAAAGACGCGCAGGTTTGTCGGTTAATTAGCATGGATTTGTATACTTGGTATGTGTAAAATTGTCCCTAGTGTGTGTGTAGGATAATGTTATTAGACGGGGATCGCTGGCCGGCACGGACGCGGGTGGGTCAAAGGGCCTGTTTCCGCGCTGTATCTCCAAACTCGCCAGACGCATGAAGAAGAAGATCTCCAAACTAAAATAAATTAAACCTTAAACCTTTGTCTTCTGGCTGTTTCTCAATTCCCCTACTCTGGGCAAGACGCTCTGTGCATCTACCCGATCTATTCCTCTCATGATTTTATACACCTCTATAAGATATGTGGTTAGAAAAGAATTAGAGGGAGATGGGCCAAATGCGGGCAGGTGGGATATCCGTAGATGGGGCATCTTGTTCGGCAAGGCTAAGTTGGGATGAAGGGATGTTCCCATGCTGTATAACTTGATAAAAACTCATGGATATTTTGCTGACTATAGTTTTAAAAAATCTTATTAGGCAAGCTCCAGCGGCTGAAAGGCAATGTTCTGCCATCCTTGCTATGATGCTTAAAGTGTTGCTCCATGCCGATTTGAAGAACAGATTTCACATCACCCCATCCCAATCATTCGGTTCTTCGTGGAGATGCAGGTGTCGTTGCATGTGTTCACGGGATTGTTTGGTGGTGCAAGCAAGGATACGGAAAGAACCTACGTGATATGATTTGAGTTTTTGACGATGTGACCAAAGAGGTTTAAGAAAGAATGGGAGGTGCTGAATAAATTCTGGAGAAACTCAGCGGGTGAGGCAGCATCTATGGAGCGAAGGAATAGGTGACGAGCTGTAGAGGCTTTACACCAAATGACAGCTGGTTTGGAGCTCTGCTTAGTTTAATTTAGAGATACAGCGCAGACATAGGTGCTTTGGCCCACCGAGTCTGGACCGACCAGCGATCCCCGCACACTAACACTACCCTACACAAACATTAGGGACAATATACGATTTTTACCCAGCCAATTAGCCTACAAACCTGTACTTCTTTGGAGCGTGGGAGGAAACTGGAGATCCCGGAGAAAAACCACGCAGGTCACGGGGAGGACGTACAAACTCCGTACAGACAGCACCCGTAGTTGCAGATGAAAATAATTCCAGGTTATTAAGTTTGATCAAGACCTCCATGGGCCAGCACAGTGGGGCAGCGGTAGAGTTGCTGCCTAACGGCGCCAGAGACCCGGGTTCGATCCTGACTATGGGTGCTCCCTGTACGGAGTTTGAACGTTCTCCCTGTGACTGCGTGGGTTTTCGCCGGGTGCCCTGGTTTCCTCCCACACGCAAAGACGTGCAGGTTTGTAGGTTAATTGGCATCGGTAAAATTGTAAATTGTCCCTCGTGTGTAGAACAGTGCTAGTGATCGCTGGTCGGCACGGATTTGGTGGGCCTGTTCACTGCATTTAAAATTGTTGTGTCCATCTTTCGTTTGGTTCCATTTAGAAATAGTATGAGACGTGGTCTGCATTTATCGACTTACTACAAGTATAAGGTGCAACAGTGCTTTAAAAAAGAAATGGTGTCAGGATCTGGTAAGGGGGGATGAAAAATACGAAGTTGGTATATCCCTTTTTGCGCGGTTTTCATAATAGAGCTTTTGTTTCTTTTTCTTTCTTTCTTTTCTATGGTCTATTTCTTAACTTTTTTCCCCAACTCTTTTTCTAATGGGTTTTTCTTTTTGATCACTCTTTCACTCTAACACGACTCTTTCTCACTTTCTTTACTTTCTTTATTTCTATCTTTCCTTAAAGCTTAAAAAATGAAGGGGTACAATAAATGTAATAATATATATGTGGCTTGTACTACTGTAATTTACTGTACTTCTAGTGGCGGCCCTGGTGGCAGCGGCTCGCCTGCAGTCCGTTTGTTTTTACTTTTTTGTGTTGTTTTTTTCGTTTTGTCTAGTTAAGTTTTTGGTTTTTAGGTTGTGTTTATGTGGGGGTGGGGGGTTGAAACAGGGCTTGCTGTCTCTCCCTTCGGGGGAATGCGACTTTTTTGTCGTATCCCCCTTCTCTGCCTCCGTCTGCGCTGAGGCATAATGGCGGAGCTGGCGACCTCGAGACTCCGGAGGCAGAGCCAGTCAGGACTCACCCTGGGCTCACTCCCGTGAGGGCGGTCCGGCTCGGGGCTGGAACGGCGCTCCCGTGAGGGGCTGTGACGCTCCCGTGAGGGCGGCCTGGCGTGGGGCTGAGACTCTCCCGTGAGGGGCTGTGGCGCTCCCGTCGGAGCGGCCCAGCTCGAGGGTGGAATGGCGCTCCCGTCGGGGCGGCCCAGCTCGAGGGAGGAACGGCAGTCACGTGAGGGCAATCTGGCTAGGGGCTGGAACGGTGCTCCAGTGGCTGGGACGGCGTTGACCCGAGTCCGGGGTTCAGACGCGGGCCAGCGGCTGCGTCCGCTGGACTGGAGGGCGACAGCTTCGACCACCCCGGGCCGCGGTGTTTGAGCCGGCCCGTTTGCGGGGTTCGGTGAGCCGCGGGACTGTTTGTACCATCGCCCGGTGGGGTATCGCCGCAGCGCAGAGGGAGAAGAGGAGGGAAGAGACTGCAGCCCTAAGATTTTTGCCTCCACCACAGTGAGGAGGTGCTTGGAGGACTCACTGTGGTGGATGTTAATTTGTGTTTATTGTTGTTTATTATTGTATTATTGTATGTATGACTGCAGGCACGAAATTTCGTTCAGACCGTAAGGTCTGAATGACAATAAAGGTAATTCTAATTCTAATTCTAATTCTAATAAATAAAAATATATTTAAAAAAAAAAGAAATAGTATGAGAACAGGAACTTCGGCTCCTGATTCTGTGCCAACCAGCGACCCCCGTACACTAGTTCAATCCTAGACATTGGGGACCATTTATAGAAGGCAATTAACCTACACATCTGTACGTCTGTGGAGTGTGGGAGGAAACTGGAGCCCCCAGAGAATCACGCTATCACGCAGGGAGAAGGTACAAACTCCATACAGACAGGATTGAACCAGAGTCTCTGGCGCTGTGAGGCAGCAACTCTGCCGCTGCGCCACTGTGCTGCCCTCATTCTGACCTTAATTTCACTTTCTTAAATTTACGTGACACCTTGGTGATATTTTAAGCTGTTGTGTCCACCTGGTGACTCAGAGTGGATATTTTCATGCCTCGATCGATTCGAAAAATAATTTCTTTCAGGAAGTGCCGTGTCATTTAATCTGTGTGCGGCGTGCGTATTAAGCTTCAATTTACTGCGGCTTAAAAAAGAAAATAGATCAGCAGCTTGGAGAAGATCGACTGATATCAAAACACTCTCGACGGCCACCAAAATACCCTAGCATTTGTCTCCAGTGAGGGCGAAAATGCCGAGGGAACAACGGAGGCAGGCAGCAGCGGCACAGCGTCAGATGCAGGCCCTTCGGCCCACCGAGTCCGCGCCGACCGGCGATCCCCGCACACTAGCGCTACCCTACACACACCGGGGACAATTTACAATTATACCGAGCCGATTAACCTACAAACATGTACGCCTTTGGAGCGTGGGAGAAAACCGGAGCACCCGGTCTCGGGGAGAACGTACAAACTCCTTGCAGACAGCACCCGTAGTCGGGATCGAACCTGGGTCTCTGGCGCTGTAAGGCAGCAACTCTACCGCAGCTCCCATATAGCATAGATATAGGGTAGGGATGATTGAGAGGGCTCTGGACCAAATGCAGGACAATGGGGTGTAGGAGGCTGCTTCTTGATGTAAGGCCTTTTAATAAATCAACATATTCAATAGATTTACCACTGATCTAGTTTAGTTTTAGTTTAGAGGTACAGCACGGAAACAGGCCCTTCGGCCCACTGGATCCATGCCGACCAGCGATCCCCGCACATTAACACTATCCTACACCCACTAGGGACAATTTTTACATTTACCAAGCCAATTAGCCTACATACCTGCACGCCTTTGAGCTGTTTTATTTTGTGCCTGTGCCTATCTGAGTAAAGGCAGACACAAAATGCTGGAGTAACTCAGCTGGACAGGCAGCATCTCTGGAGAGAAGGAATGAGTGACATTTTGGGTCGAGACCCTTCTTCAGACTGATGTCAGGGTAGTGGGTGGGACAGAGAATGAATGTAGTCGGAGACAGTAAGACTGGTGGGAGGATTGGGAAGGGGGACGAGATGGAGAGAGGGAGAGAAAGCAAGGGCTATTGAAGTTAGAGAAGTCTATTTTCATACCGCAGGGGTGTAAGCTGCCCAAGCGAAATATGAGGTGCTCTTCCTCCAATTTGCGCTGGGCCTCACTCTGACAGTTGGGGAGGCCCAGGACAGAATGGTCAGATTGGGAATGGGAGGGGGAGTTGAAGTGCTGAGCAACCGGGAGATCAGGTAGGTTAAGTCGGTTTGAGCGGATGTGTTTAGTGAAACGATCGCCGAGCCTGCGCTTGGTCTCGCCGATGTACAGGAGTTGACACCTGGAACAGCGGACACAGTAGATGAGTTGGAGGAAGTGCAAGTGAACCTCTGCCTCAACTGAAAAGACTGTTGGGGTCTTTGGACGGAGTCGAGTGGGGAGGCAAAGGGACAGGTGTTTCATCTCCTGCGGTTGCAGGGGAAAGTACCTGGGGAGGGGGTGGTTTGGGTGGGAAGGGACAAGTTGACCAGGGAGTTGGGGAGGGAACGGTCTCTGCGGAAAGCAGAAAGGGGTGGAGATGGAAAGATGTGGCCAGTAGTGGGATCCCGTTGGAGTTGGCGAAGATGATGGAGGATTATATGCTGTATGCGACGGCTGATGGGATGGAAGGTGTGGACAAGAGGGACTCTGCTCTTGTTATGAATGGGGGGAGGGGGAGCAAGAGCGGAGCTGCGGGATATCGAGTACACCTTAGTAAGAGCCTCATCTCTAATGTAAGTGGGGAACCCCTGTTCCCTAAAGAATGAGGACATCTCCGATGACCTGGCATGGAATCCACATCCCCATCCACATCAACGGGACGGAGGTGGAACGTGTTTCCAGCTTCAGGTTTCTGGAGGGTCAACATCTCCGATGACCTCTCTTGGACTCACAATACCTCAACTCTGGTCAAGAAGGCTCACCAGCGTCTCTTCTTCCTGAGGAGACTGAAGAAGGTCCATCTGTCTCCTCAGATCCTGGTGAACTTCTACTGCTGCACCATCGAGAGCATCCTTACCAACTGTATCACAGTATGGTATGGCAACTGCTCTGTCTCCGACCGGAAAGCACTGCAGAGGGTGGTGAAAATTGCCCAACGCATCACCGGTTCCTCGCTCCCCTCCATTGAGTCTGTCCAAAGCCAGCGTTGTCTGCGGAGGGCGCTCAGCATCGCCAAGGACTGCTCTCACCCCAACCATGGACTGTTTACCCTCCTACCATCCGGGAGGCGCTACAGGTCTCTCCGTTGCCGGACCAGCAGGTCCAGGAACAGCTTCTTCCCTGCGGCTGTCACACTACTCAACAATGTACCTCGGTGACTGCCAATCACCCCCCCCCCCCCCCCCCCCCTCCTCCCACAGGAAAAACACTATGTCTGTATACATGTAAATAGTTTTATTTATTGAAATCATATTCTATGTCGCTCTTCAGGGAGATGCTAACTGCATTTTGTTGTCTCTGTACTGTACTGTACACTGACAATGACAATTAAAGTTGAATCTGAATCGGAAAACCTCATCCTGGGCGCAATGCGATGTAGCCCGAAGGTATTGGGAGTAGGGGATAGAATCTTTAAATCTCTCCTATCTGAGGAAAGTCAGATACAGGGTATGGGTAAAGTATAAAATTGCCTCCTACATAGGGCCAGCGTGGTCTGCAAGGACAAGGTGGGCCTGAAGGGCCTCTATGCTGAATAAGCTCTCTCTAGTAGGCCATTTGACCCTTCAGTTTCTCTGTCCTTCAGATTTCCTATCTCCATTTCCCTCCTAATGCAAATTTAATTTAATTCTTCCCTCATTCATAGCCTCAGAATTAAAGGACGTTCCTTTAGGAAGGAGACGAGGAGGAATATATTTAATCAGAGGGTGGTGAATCTGTGGAATTCATTGCCACAGAAGGCTGTGGAGGCCAAGTCAATGGATATTTTTAAGGCAGAGGTAGATAAATTCTTGATTAGGGGTTAGAAACACATAAAATTCTTAAAGGATTGGACAGGCTAGTTTAGTTTTAGTTTAGACATACAGCACGGAAACAGGCCCTTCGGCCCACTGGGTCCACGCCGACCAGCGATCCCCGCACATTAACACTATCCTACACCCACTAGGGACAATTTTTACATTTACCATGCTAATTAACGTACATACCTGCACGTCTTTGATGCAGGAAAAATGTTCCCGATGTTGGGGGGAGTCCGGAACCAAGGGGTCACAGTTTAAGAATAAGGGGTCGGCTATTTAGGACTGAGATGAGGAAAAACGTTTTCACCCAGAGAGTTGTGAATCTGTGGAATTCTCTGCCACAGAAGGCAGTGGAGGCCAATTCACTGGGTGTTTTCAAGAGAGAGTTAGATTCAGCTCTTAGGGCTAACGTAATCAAGGGATATGGGGAGAAAGCAGGAATGGGGTACTGATTTTAGATGACCAGTCATGGCTTGAAGGGCCGCACAACCTACTCCTGCACCTATTTTTCTATGTTATGGGGAGAAGGCAGGAGAATGGGGTTAGGAGGGAGAGACAGATCAGCCATGATTGAATGGCAGAATAGACTTGATGGGACGAATGACCTCATTCTGTTCCTATCACTGATGAACTTATGAGCACTTGAAATCCAAACATTTTTAGATCACTTGCAAACTATTTTGTGAATCCTAAGTAGAAAGTTAATTGATCTGCCCTTTCAGTGCTCCCTTTTAATACAATCCCCTGTTCATGGCTGTAAGGAGCTTACATTTGCCTTTACTAATCATTTTCTCCTATCTATAGAAGCTTTCACAGTCAGTTCATGTTTTCCGTAAGCTTACTTATATACTCTATTTTCTCTTCCCAACTAAACCCTTTGTCCTCCTCTGCTAGTCCTTGGATCCAACACCAGCCCGACTAGCTCCCTACCATGGAAAGCATTTTATCCGGATGCATCACAGCATGGTTTGGGAACAGCTCCATCAAAGACCGTTAGAAATTGCAGAGAATCGTGGACGCAGCCCAGACCATCGCACAAACAAACCTCCCTTCTATTGATTCCATTTATACCTTTTTCTCACAGAGAGTGGTGAGTCTGGGGAATTCTTTGCCTCAGGGGGCGTGGAGGCAAGTTCTCTGGATGCTTTCAAGAGAGAGCTAGAAAGGGCTCTTAAAAATAGCAGAGTCAGGGGATATGGGGAGAAGGCAGGAACGGGGTACTGATTGGGGATGCTCAGCCATGATCACATTGAATGGCGGTGCTGGCTCGAAGGGCCGAATGGCCTACTCCTGCACCTATTGTCTATTGTCTATACCTCACGTTGCCTCGGCAAGGCCAGCAGTATAATCAAGGACGAGTCGCACCCTGGCCACTCCCACTTCTCCCCTCTCCCATCGGGCAAAAGGTACAGAAGTGTGAAAACGCACACCTCCAGATTCAGGGACAGTTTCTTCCCAGCTGTTATCCGGCAACTGAACCATCCTACCTCAACCAGAGAGCGGTCCTGAGCTATTATCTACTTCATCGGAGACCCTCGGACTATCTTTGACTTCACTGGCTTTATCTTGCACTAAACGTTATTCCCGTTATTCTCTTCATCATGTATCTGTACACGGTGAACGGCTCAATTGTAATCATGTATTGTCTTTCCGCTGACTGGTTGGCACGCAACAAAAGCTATTCACGGTACCTCGGTACGCGTGAAAATAAACTGAACTCAATAAACTGGTCTCAACTCAACCCACCCTGGCTTGGCCTCTGTAAGATGAAGTTGTAGATAATTAGAGATTTACTCTAATTGCAATATCCTGTTCAATGCCATCCTCTACATCTCACCGCTATAGTTTGTGGGTGTGGATTCAAGTCCCACTGGTGTGTTACGGGGTTCACAGCGCCACAGATGCATGGTATCATGCACTACTGGGCCGGCCACTTGAATTAAGGTGCTTGATGATACAAATACACTAGGAATCCCAGAACCAACACCAATGGCTGGAAACAGAGCGTGGGTCAGGAAGCACCTCCGGAGAAATAGGATGGGTGATTTCAGTATAGGAGTAAAGAGGTTCTTCTGCAGTTGTAATAGGGCTCTGGTGAGACCACATCTGGAGTATTGTGTACAGTTTTGGTCTCCTAATTTGAGGAAGGACATCCTTGTGATTGAGGCAGTGCAGTGTAGGTTCATGAGATTGATCCCTGGGATGGCGGGACTGTCATACGAGGAAGGATTGAAAAGACTAGGCTTGTATTCACTGGAGTTTAGAAGGATGAGGGGTTGGGGGGGGGGTCTTATAGAAACATATAAAATTATAAAAGGACTGGACAAGCTAGATGCAGGAAAAATGGTCCCAATGTTGGGCTAGTCCAGAACCAGGGGCCACAGTCTTAGAATAAAGGGGTCATTTAAGACTGAGGTGAGAAAAAACGTTTTCACCCAAAGAGTTGTGAATTTATGGAATTCCCTGCCACAGAGGGCAGTGGAGGCCAAGTCACTGGATGGATTTAAGAGAGTTAGATAGTGCTCTAGGGGCTAGTGGAGTCAAGGGATATGGGGAGAAGGCAGGCACAGGTTATTGATAGGGGACGATCAGCCATGATCACAATGAATGGCGGTGCTGGCTCGAAGGGCCGAATGGCCTCCTCCTGCACCTAGTTTCTATGTTTCTGGTCGGGACCCTTCTTCAGACTGAGAGTCAGGGTGCGGGAACTGGAGGTAGGAAGAGGCTAGAACAAGGGAAGGCATCGAAGGCGGCAAATCTACTGCCGCGCCACCGTGCCGCCCCAAAGCTCTTCCATTAAGAGATGATGAAAGATAAATCACAGCACTATTTTGATCAAACAACCTAAACTGCGGATTATTATTAAAGCAATCAAAGTGAAGTGCAGATGCTGGTTTAATACCAGAGAGAGACACAAAGTCCTGGATCAACTCAGCAGGTCAGGCGGCTTCTTATAAGGTCATAACTCATAAGTGATAGGAGCAGAATTAGGCCATTCGGTCTGTCAAGTCTACTCCACCCATGGCTGATCCATCTCTTCCTCATAATCCCATTCTCCTGCCTTCTCCCCATAACCCCTGACACCCAGTGGCAGACTGGCCAGGGTGTCAGCTTGCCCGATGGCAAGTGTGCCCCTGATGAAGTGGGCCCATTATATCAAGTGGGCCCCAGATGAAGTGGGCCCGCTTTGTCTCCTGGCAACCAATATTTTTAGACCCAGTCCGCCACTGCTGACACCCGTACTAATCTGGAATCTATCTATCTCTGCCGTAGAAATATCTACGGGTCGGGTCCCTTCTTTAACGCAATGGAAAGGAAGGACATTAGTTTGGAGGATGTGGAATCGGTATGGGTAGAGCTGCGAAACACTAAGGGGCAGAAAACGCTGGTGGGTGTTGTGTACAGGCCACCTAACAGTAGTAGTGAAGTTGGAGATGGTATCAAACAGGAAATTAGAAATGCGTTCGACAAAGGCAAAACCGTTATAATGGGTGACTTCAATCTGCATATAGATTGGGTGAATCAAATTGGCAGGGGTGCTGAGGAAGAGGATTTTTTGGAATGTATGCGGGATAGTTATCTAAATCAACATGTAGAGGAACCAACGAGAGAGCAGGCTATTTTAGACTGGGTATTGAGTAATGAGGAAGGGTTAGTTAGCAGTCTTGTTGTACGTGCCCCCTTGGGCAAGAGTGACCATAATATGGTTGAGTTCTTCATTAGGATGGAGAGTGACATTGTTAATTCAGAAACAATGGTTCTGAACTTAAAGAAAGGTAACTTTGAGGGTATGAGACGTGAATTGGCCAAGATTGACTGGCAATTAATTCTAAAAGGGTTGACGGTGGATATGCAATGGAAGACATTTAAAGACTGCATGGATGAACTACAAAAATTGTTCATCCCAGTTTGGCAAAAGAATAAATCAGGGAAGGTAGTGCATCCGTGGATAACAAGGGAAATCAGGGATAGTATCAAAGCAAAGGATGATGCGTACAAATTAGCCAGAAAAAGCAGCATACCGGAGGACTGGGAGAAATTCAGAGACCAGCAGAGGAGGACAAAGGGCTTAATTAGGAAAGGAAAAATAGATCATGAAAGAAAACTGGCAGGGAACATAAAAACTGACTGCAAAAGTTTTTATAGATATGTGAAAAGAAAGAGATTAGTTAAAACAAATGTAGGTCCCTTGCAGTCAGAAACAGGTGAGTTGATCATGGGGAACAAGGATATGGCGGACCAATTGAATAACTACTTTGGTTCCGTCTTCACTAAGGAAGACATAAATAATCTGCCGGAAATAGCAGGGGACCGCGGGTCAAAGGAGTTGGAGGAATTGAGTGAAATCCAGGTTAGCCGGGAAGTGGTGTTGGGTAAATTGAATGGATTAAAGGCCGATAAATCCCCAGGGCCAGATAGGCTGCATCCCAGAGTACTTAAGGAAGTAGCTCCAGAAATAGTGGATGCATTAGTAATAATCTTTCAAAACTCTTTAGATTCTGGAGTAGTTCCTGAGGATTGGCGGGTAGCAAACGTAACCCCACTTTTTAAGAAGGGAGGGAGAGAGAAAACGGGGAATTACAGACCAGTTAGTCTAACATCGGTAGTGGGGAAACTGCTAGAGTCAGTTATTAAAGATGGGATAGCAGCACATTTGGAAAGTGGTGAAATCATTGGACAAAGTCAGCATGGATTTACAAAAGGTAAATCATGTCTGACGAATCTTATAGAATTTTTCGAGGATGTAACTAGTAGCGTGGATAGGGGAGAACCAGTGGATGTGGTGTATCTGGACTTCCAGAAGGCTTTCGACAAGGTCCCACATAAGAGATTAGTTTACAAACTTAAAGCACACTGGCATTGGGGGTTCAGTATTGATGTGGATAGAGAACTGCCTGGCAAACAGGAAGCAAAGAGTAGGAGTAAACGGGTCCTTTTCACAATGGCAGGCAGTGACTAGTGGGGTACCGCAAGGCTCAGTGCTGGGACCCCAGCTATTTACAATATATATAAATGATCTGGATGAGGGAATTGAAGGCAATATCTCCAAGTTTGCGGATGACACTAAGCTGGGGGGCAGTGTTAGCTGTGAGGAGGATGCTAGGAGACTGCAAGGTGACTTGGATAGGCTGGGTGAGTGGGCAAATGTTTGGCAGATGCAGTATAATGTGGATAAATGTGAGGTTATCCATTTTGGTGGCAAAAACAGGAAAGCAGACTATTATCTAAATGGTGGCCGACTAGGAAAAGGGGAGATGCAGCGAGACCTGGGTGTCATGGTACACCAGTCATTGAAAGTGGGCATGCAGGTGCAGCAGGCAGTGAAGAAAGCGAATGGTATGTTAGCTTTCATAGCAAAAGGATTTGAGTATAGGAGCAGGCAGGTTCTACTGCAGTTGTACAGGGTCTTGGTGAGACCACACCTGGAGTATTGCGTACAGTTTTGGTCTCCAAATCTGAGGAAGGACATTATTGCCATAGAGGGAGTGCAGAGAAGGTTCACCAGACTGATTCCTGGGATGTCAGGACTGTCTTATGAAGAAAGACTGGATAGACTTGGTTTATACTCTCTAGAATTTAGGAGATTGAGAGGGGATCTTATAGAAACTTACAAAATTCTTAAGGGGTTGGACAGGCTAGATGCAGGAAGATTGCTCCCGATGTTGGGGAAGTCCAGGACAAGGGGTCACAGCTTAAGGATAAGGGGGAAATCCTTTAAAACCGAGATGAGAAGAACTTTTTTCACACAGAGAGTGGTGAATCTCTGGAACTCCCTGCCACAGAGGGTAGTCGAGGCCAGTTCATTGGCTATATTTAAGAGGGAGTTAGATGTGGCCCTTGTGGCTAAGGGGATCAGAGGGTATGGAGAGAAGGCAGGTACGGGATACTGAGTTGGATGATCAGCCATGATCATATTGAATGGCGGTGCAGGCTCGAAGGGCCGAATGGCCTACTCCTGCACCTAATTTCTATGTTTCTATGTTTAGATTCTTCTTCAGATCTTTAAAGCAACGCAGTCGGACATCTTTCAACAAAGGAATGGCTGTGGTTCACAAACAGAATCTCTGACGCCCCTTTGAAGCCAGCAGGCCTCAGCATTGCCCGTTAGCTACTCAAACCTATTTCCAAGAAAGGAGAAAACAACAAAAGAGGGAGGTTTTTGTGTTTGATTTGTTCGCAGGGACTTCATGGGTGTTCTGATTCCTCCCGTTGCCAGACATCTGAGTGCTTGCAAAGTCCAGCTGGAGGCGTAGAGCAACGAGGTGTGGCGGGGAATATTGGCATTCTTCCCCCTTGCAGAGGTTAGCTGATGGAGCATAGGGTAGGCCGAGGGACACTCCTGTGTGTTGATAGATCAAGGGGAGCCTGGCATCGGACTCAAGCAGCCTGAAGTGACTTGGATCCCGTGTTAGTGAAAGATCCTGTTCACATAACCGGCTTATTGGCAAAAGGATTGGGTTTAATGGAATTGTTATTGACAGTCATTTGGGGGAAAAGAGGGAACGTGGACAAAGCAGCATTAAGCGCATTGATTTTTTCAATCCTGCCCAAACAGCATTGGAAATGGCCATGGCTTTGTTCCATTAACACAAGTTGCTGATCAATATGTACTCTATGTACTCTAATCAATATGTACCTTGCAAAGCTAGGTTGTGGCGAGGCATAGGTCAATGCACAAACACACTGCATCATTTTCTATTTTGTAGTGCTGGGTTTGATAGCTAAATATTGGGCGTTCTGGAACTCTGCCACAGATACGCCGCAGAAGGCATTTTATCGGGAAGCGTCACAGCGTGGTTTGGGAACAGCTCCGTCCAAGATCCCAAAGAAATTGCAGAGAGTTGTGGACGCAACCCTGACCGTCGTGCAAACCAACCTCCCTTCCATTGACTCCATTTACAGTCAATGGCCGCGGCAAGGCCACCAACATAATCAAGGACCAGTCTCACCCCGGTCACTCCCTCTTCTCCCCTCTCCTGTCAGACTAGAGGTACAGAAGTGTGAAAACGCACACCTCCAGATTCAGGGACAGTTGTGCCCAGCTGTTATTAGACAACTGAACCATCTTTTCAACAATTGATTGAGAACAGTCCTGAGCTATTATCTACCTCATTGTTCAGTTCGGTTTAGTTCATTGTCATGTGTATCGAAGATTTTGTTGTGAGACATTTACAATTAGAGGCCCTTGGACTAGAGAGTTGTGAATATGTGGAATCACCCAGAGAGTTGTGAATTTGTGGAATTCCCTGCCACAGAAAATAGTAGAGGCCAATTCACTGGATGAATTTAAAAGAGAGTTAGATAGAGCTCTAGGGGCTATCGGAATCAAGGGATATGGGGAGAAGGCAGGCACGGGTTACTGATTGTGGATGATCAGCCAAGATCACAATGACAATAGACAATAGATGCAGGAATAGGCCATTCGGCCCTTCGAGCCACCACCGCCATTCAATGTAATCATGGCTGATCATCCACAATCAGTACCCCGTTCCTGCCTTCTCTCCATATCCCTTAACTCTGCTTTTCCTAAGAGCTCTATCTAACGATCTAATGAATGGAAGTACAGGCTCGAAAGGCCAAATGGTCTCCTCCTGCACCTATTTTCTATGTTTCTATGACTATCTTTAATTGGACTTTATCTTACACTAAACGTAATTTTGTTTACCCTGTACCATGTAATCATGTATATTCTTTCCGATTGGTTAGCACGCAACAAAAGTTTTTCACAGTATCTCGGTAAACTAAACTAAAACAAAACTTTTAAGGTGGTGATTTTGGCGCGGTAGTTGCAGGGGTTAACGGGCGCATTGGCCAGACTTGCATTCCTTGGAGGGCAGAAGGAAGGTCACAGGGTCATCTGTCGTTGAGGTATTTAAGGCGATTGATGGATTTGACAGGAGAGCTTAAAACTATTTCCTCTGGTCCAGAGTGCAGAGAAAGAGAAAAAAAAAAAATTAGAACAGTGTTGTTTCTTCATAAAATGCACGGTGGAATTGTGGAATTCCCCATAGATGCTGCCTCACCCGCTGTGTTACTCCAGCGTTTTGTGTCTACTTTCGATTTTATCCAGAACCAGGGGCCACAGTTTAAGAATAAAGGGTAAGCCATTTAGAACGGAGACGAGGAAACACTTTTTTCTCACAGAGAGTTGTGAGTCTGTGGAATTCTCTACCTCAGAGAGCGGTGGAGGCCGGTTCTCTGGATACTTTCAAGAGAGAGCTAGATAGGACTCTTAAAGATAGTGGAGTCAGGGGATATGGGGAGAAGGCAGGAACGGGGTGATGATTGGGGATGATCAGCCATGATCACAGTGAATGGCGGTGCTGGCTCGAATGGCCTACTCTTGCACCCATTGTCTATAGCATCTATGGAGAGAAGGAATGGGTGACGTTTACGGGTCCCTTGTGGGTCTCGACCCGAAACGTCACCCGTTCCTTCTCTCCACAGATGCTGCCTCACCCGCTGAGTTACTCCAGCATTTTGTGTCTACCTTCGATTTTATCCAGCATCTGCAGTTCTTGCTTACACCAAGACCCATGGAATCTTGGTGGGTAAACAAAGTTTAAAAATGCAGCCGGGGAGTGAAAGGCAAGTTTGGATTTAGTGCACAATTGTGGAAAATCGCATGGACTTACAAGCGAGTTAGCAAGAATTGGCAATAAGTAAGAAATAAAAATAACTTAACAGAATCTTTAGAAAGATGAGGGGTGACCTTTTTGAAACCATGTGCGACAGCATGCAGAGGATAAGACTGTTTGGTGAACTTTTTCGTTTAGTTTAGGTTAGTTTAGTCTAGAGATACAGCACGGAAACTAGGCCCTTCGGACCACCGAGTCCGAGCCGACCAGCGATCCCCGCACATTAACACTATCCTACACCCACCAGGGACAATTTGTACATTAACCTACAAACCTGTACGTCTTTGGAGTGTGGGAGGAAACCGAAGATCTCGGAGAAAACCCACGCAGGTCACGGGGAGAACGTACAAACTCCGTACAGACAGCACCTGTAGTCGGGATGGAACAAGGGTCTCCGGCGCTGCATTCGCTGTAAGGCAGCAACTCTAGCGCTGCGCCACCGTGACCGCTTCTATAATTCTGTCGGCGCCAAAATGTGGCGACACGTGTGTATTGCCGAGGTGAGTTTAGTTTAGTTTAATTTCGTTTTAGAGATACAGCGTAAAAACAGGCCCTTCGACCCACTGAGTCTACACCGACCAGCGATCCCCGCACATTAACACAAGCCTACACACACTGGGGACAATTTACACTGATACCAAGTATATAAACCTAAGCCAACAAACCTGTACGTCTTTGGGGTGTGGGAGGAAACCGAAGATCTCGGAGAAAGCCCACGCGGTCACGGGGAGGACCTAGAAACTTCGTACAGTCAGCACCCGTTGTCGGGATGGACCCGGATCTCCGGCTCAGCAAACGATGTAATGCCCCTGTCCCACTTAGGAAACCTCTGGAGACTTTGGAGCCCCAGCCAAGGTTTCCGCGCGGTTCCCGGAGGTTGCAGGTGGTTGCCGGAGGTTTCAGGTAGTGGAAGCAGGTAGGGAGACTGACAAAAACCTCCGGGAACCTCACGGAAACCGTGGGTGGGGCGCAAAGTCTCCAGAGGTTTCCGTTCAGGTTTCCTAAGTGGGACAGGGGCATTAAGGCAGCAACTCTACCGCTGCGCCACCGTGCCGCCCATTGCTACATGGTTTTATCAGGTTGTTCAGAAGAACAAAGCGTTTTGCTGTACGTGTGTGACAATAACGTTTCATTGAATTGAATTGGATCTTTGATGGTGTTGACTGCTAGCAAGAATGATCAGGAAGGTGGCACCGTGGCGCTGTTGGTAGAGCTGCTGCCTCTCAGCACCAGAGACCGGGGTTCGATCTTCCCCTCGACTGGTGATTGTGTGGAGTTTGCGTGTTCTCCTGTGACTGTGTGGGTTTTCTCCGGGTGCTCTGGTTCCCCCGGTGCTGGTCCGTAGGTCAATTGGTCTCTGTAAATGTTCCCAGGGTGTGTAGGGAAAGTTGGATAACATAACTATACAGGGGCGCAGCTGGTCGAGTTGCTGCCTTACAGCACCAGAGACCCCGGTTCGATCCTGACCACGGGTGCTGTCTGTACGGAGTTTGTACGCTCTCCCCGTGACCTGCGCGGGTTTCCTCCGGGTGCTCCGGATTCCTCCCACATCTCAATGACGTGCGGGTTTGTAGGGAGTGGATGAGAAAGTGGGATAATGTGGAATGCGTGTATCATGGGCGATCGGTGGTTAGCGTGGACTCTGTGGGCCGAAGGGTCTGCTCCCATGCTATATCTTTAAACTAAACTAAATAGAGGAGCATCCTCTGCCCTTCCCCATTGGACCTTATCATAACCTTTAACCCCTCTATCTGGCCCCTTTGCCTTCTCTTTTCTCCTTAACAGGAAAGACACAAGTTTGTTCACTTTTCCTTTATAGCATGCCAGGCATGGTGGCGCAGTGGTAGAGTTGCTGCCTTACAGCGACCCAGGTTCGATCCCAACTACGGGTGCTGTCCTTACTGGAATTTGTACGTTCTCCCCATGACCTGCGAGGGTTTTCTCCGCGGTCCTCGGTTTCGTCTCACACGCCAAAGACACACAGGTTTGCAGGTGAATTGGCTTGGCATAAATGTAAATTGTCACTAGTATGTGAACACACAAGAGTGTGTTCTTCTGTTCCGATGTCGGAGCTCTGATCATCCCGGCGAGAGGGCCTGAACATCGGGCCGTCCGTCGCGGCGACTGCAGAGGGTTCAAAGGCACCGACCACGGATGAACAATAGACAATAGGTGCAGGAGTAGGCCATTTGGTCCTTCGAGCCAGCACCGCCATTCAATGTGATCATCGCTGATCATCCCCAATCAGTACCCCGTTCCTGCCTTCTCCCCATATCCCCTGACTCCGCTATTTTTAAGAGCCCTATCTAGCTCTCTCTTGAAAGAATCGAGAGAACCTGCCTCTGAAGCAGAGAATTCCACAGACTCACCACTCTCTGTGAGAAAAAGTGTTTCCTCGTCTCCGTTCTAAATGGCTTACTCCTTATTCTTAAACTGTGGCCCCTGGTTCCGGACTCCCCCAACATAGGGAACATGTTTCCTGCCTCTAGCGTGTCCAAGCCCGTAACAATCTTATATGTTTCAATGAGATGCCCTCTCATCCTTCTAAACTCCAGAGTGTACAAGCCCAGCTGCTCCATTCTCTCAGCATATGACAGTCCCGCCATCCCGGGAATTAACCTTGTAAACCTACGCTGCACTCCCTCAATAGCAAGAATGTTCTTCCTCAAATTAGGGAAACAAAGAGGAAGATGACTGAACTTTATTGCCTTCCCTCACAGTGGGGAACTTTGATTCCACTGTGTGAGGATGTTCATTTTAAACTCTATTGTGTATTGTGTTCTTTTTATTTGTTCTTTTTATTTGAACTCAAATCCCACTGTACCTATTGGTGCATGTGACAATAAATGTAACTTGAACTTGAACTTGACTTGAACTTGACTTGAACTGTGTGTGGGTGTGTGGGATAGTGTTAGTGTGCGGGGGGGGGGGGGGGGGGGGGGGGAATCGCTGGTCGGTGCAGAGGGGCCTGTTTCTGCGCTGTATCTCTAAAACTAAAACTAAGCCACTTGTATCACTGATTCCACACTTCCCAGCACTGAGCCATTCAGCTACAAGCCGCGGGGGAGCGATTTGTGCAGTTGCATGCTGATGAAAAGCTGAATTGTTTTTACATGAGGCATAAGAGACTGGAGCGGTCCCTCGAGGCAGACAAATTACCTTGCGTTCCTCTTTAAAGTGGTCGGCAGCTGTTGTGAAATGCGGGATGGTGTTCTTACAGTGAGGACACCCTAGAATGAAAAATAATGAAAGAGCCGTTCAAATATCACATTGGTCACAATCTGAGAGCTTGATCTGTGAGGTTAGATGAAGCCATTGAAGGAAACTGACGGAGATAATAAAAAAAAATTAAGCTTGCATTGGTGGCTGCCTCTGAGTTAGTAGAGTTGCTGCCTTACAGTGCCAGAGACCCGTGTTCGATCCGCACTCCTGCTGTCTTTAGTTCATGTTCATAAGGTATAGGAGCAGAATTAGGCCATTCGGCCCATCAAGTCTACTCTGCCGTACAATCATGGCTGATCTATCTTTCCCTCTCAACCCCATTCTCCTGCCTTCTCCCCATAACTCCCGACACTCTTGACTAATGAAGAATCTGTCAATCTGTGCCTCAAAAATACCCAATGATGTGGCCTCCACAGCCGTCTGTGGCGATGAATTCCACAGATTCACCATGCTCTGACTAAAGAAATTCCTCCATTTCCTTTCTAAAGGTATGTCCTTTCATTCGGAGGCTCTGGCCTCGGGTCCTGGACTCTCTCACAAGTGGAAACATCCTTTCCACATCCACTCTATCCGAGCCTTTCGTTATTCGGTAAGTTTCAATGGGGTCACCTCTCATCCTTCTAAACTCCAGTGAGTACAGGCCCAGTGCCGTCAAACCTTCATCATAAGTTAACCCATTCTTTCCTGGAATTATTCTTGTAAATCTCTTCTGGACTCTCTCCATCAACAGCACATCCTTCCGCAGATATGGGGCCCAAAACTGCTCACAATACTCCAAATGCAATTTGACCAGTGCCTTATAAGGCCTCAGCAGTACATTCCTGTTATTATATTCTAGTCTTTGCTTCTATGTTCTCCCCGTGACCACGTATATTTTCTCCGGCTGCTCCGGTTTCCTCCCACACTCCACAGACTTACAGATCTGTAGGTTAATTGGCATCAGTGTGGTGGGAGATTGCAACCTTCACGTGGTCCACCCTGTTTCGACGAATGCAATCAACCTGGTCTGCACAATCAAATAAGATCCAATAGAACAAGTTGTCCTACAACTTTAGGCCGTGCACGCCATACGCAAGAAGAAGAAGATTGGCATCAGTAAAAAAACCTGTGAATTGTCCTTAGTGTGTAGAATAGTGCTAGTGTATGGGGTGATCGCTGGTCACAAATTTATAGTAGAATTAGGCCATTCGGCCCATCCAGTGCCATTCAATCATCACTGATCTCTGCCTCCTGCCCATTTTCCCGCCTTCTCCCCATAACCCTTGACACCTGTTCTAATCAAGAATTTGTCTATCTCTGCCTCAAAAAAGGTGGACTCGATGGGCCGAAGGGCCTGTTTCCACGTTGCACGACTAAAGTCTAGAGTTCTCTCTTCCCAAGCTAGTAACATTACAAAAGGAACAAATATACAACTGCATTTGTTCTTTCAATGTTAATGTGATCAGATTGCTTCAAGCATAATCCTCTTGGGAGCTACTTATCCCAACCATTTATGCATGGGAATAATTCTGATGTGGCAGTTGTGAAACAAGTCATTTTCAGTCTCTGCCACTGTTTGTGCGGCATTAGCAGGATTAATTGGATGTGACGTTGATCCTGTCTGGACACAAGATCTTCAGGATCCATAATTGTGGACAACAAGGTTGACACAAAATGCTGGAGTAACTCAGCGGGTCAGGCAGCATCTTTGGAGAGAAGGAATAGGTCTCAAAATCATGAGAGGAATAGATCAGGTCTATTACACAGCGTCTTTTACCCAGATTAAGGGAATCGAGGACCAGAGGACATAGGTTCAAGGTGAAGGGGAAAAGATTTAATAGGAATCAGAGGGGTAACATTTTCACACAGAGGGTGATGGGTGTATGGAACAAGCTGCCAGAGAAGGTAGTTGAGGCTGGGACTACCCCATTGTTTAAGAAACAGTTGGATAGGTACATGGATAGGGCAGGTTTAGAGGGTTATGGACCAAGCGCAGGCAAGTGGGACTAGTGTAGCTGGGACATTGTTGGCCGGCGTGGGCGAGTTGGGCTGAAGGGCCTGTTTCCACATTGTATTACTCAATATCATGGGTAGACAAAAGTGCTGGAGAAACTCAGCGGGTGCGGCAGCATTTATGGAGCGAAGGAAATAGGCAACGTTGATTCTCCATAGATCCGTTGATCTCCATTGATGCCTCCATAGATGATGCCGCACCCGCTGAGTTTCGCCAGCACTTTTGTCTACCTTCGATTTTCCAGCATCTGCAGTTCCTTCTTGAAAACTCTATATCATTGGGTTAAGAGGGAGAGATAGATCAGCCATGATTGAATGTCAGAGTAGACGATGGGCAGAGTGACGTAAGTCTGCTCCTATCACTTATCTTCCTATGATTCTCCTGCCTTCTCCCCATAACCCCTGACGCCCGTATTAATCAAGAATCTATCTCTGCCGTAAAAAAATCCATTGGCGGCCTCCACAGCCATCTGCGGCAATGAATTCCACAGATTTACCACCCTCCGACTAAAGAAATTCCTCCTCAACTCCTTCCTAAAGGAGCGTCCTTTTATTCTGAGCCTCCACATCCGCTCTGTCCAAGGCTTTCACTGTTGCGATGTCTGAGACTCAGCTGAAACAGCGAGTAAATCGTCACAAACAATGGCGACGACTGAGTGGAGGGGACTTCTTCACTTGTCGATTGTAACACAGCATCAGACAGAAGCGCAACGAGGAATTTGGATCACTTCTGATGGGAACTGCCAACCTGAATAATCCTGGCCGATATGCAATAGTCTGAATTATCCGTTCATGCGGTGTTTTACATTCATGTTACAACTATCCAGACTATAGAAGCCAGCCCACGGGTGCCAGTGGAGGCTTTTCTTCTTCAAACCCTTTGGACCACGTGCCAAGTGTCTGTGTTGTGTTGAGCTGTAATCCCTACAATTTGCAGTCTCTGTACATCCATGGTGATGAAAGACGGAAAATGGTGCTACTCTCTGCTCCGCATGGAGTCTTAGAATCATAGAAATTCATGGCACAGGAAAGGGGCTGGACGGCAATGCAAGCTGTCGGGAAAAAGACAGGAGCTGTTTATGCACAGAGTCAAACAGCCGAGGCACATCCCAGATTTGACTGATAATTAGTCACCTCAGGGAGGCAGCACCATATCTGCTCAGTGGCCTCAGATTTCGTGAGGAATAGTCAGACTTTAGTCTCGACCCGAAACGTCACCTATTTCCTTCGCTCCATAGATGCTGCCTCACCCGCTGAGTTTCTCCAGCATTTTAATCTACCTTCGATTTTTCCAGCATCTGCAGTTCTTTCTTAAACAATAGTCAGACTTTAATTGTTTCTGAAAGGTAGAGCCATAGAGTCTAAAGGGCCTTGTCCCACACTTGGCGATTTTTTTCGGCGACTGCCGGTGTCATATCAGAGTCGCTAAAAGATTTTGAACATTTTAAAATCCAGCGGCGACAACAAAAATGTTGCGACATTTGAGAAAACACCGCCCGTCAATACGCCATCACGCCACGTCACGGCGCCAATTTTTCGGTGACTTGATACGCCAGTCAATGATGCTGGCAGTCGCTGAAAAAAAATCGCCGAATGGGACAGGCCCTTTACAGTGTGGAAACAGGCCCTTCGGTCCAACTTGCCCACACCAGCCAACATGTGTTCCCGATGTTGGGGAAGTCCAGGACAAGGGGTCACAATTTAAGAATAAAGGGGAAATCCTTTGGGACCGAGGTGAGAAAAACATTTTTCACACAGAGAGTGGTGAATCTCCGGAACTCTCTGCCACAGAAGGTAGTTGAGGCCAGTTCATTGGCTATATTTAAGAGGGAGTTAGATGTGGCCCTTGTGGCTAAAGGGATCAGGGGGTATGGAGAGAAGGCAGGTACAGGATACTGAGTTGGATGATCAGCCATGATCATATTGAATGGCGGTGCAGGCTCGAAGGGCCGAATGGCCTACTCCTGCACCTATTTTCAATGTTTCTATGTTTCTATGTCCCATCTACTGGATACTTCTCCGGATACTTTCAAGAGAGAGATAGATAGGGCTCTTAAAGATAGCAGTCAGGAGATATAGGGAGAAGGCAGGAACGGGGTACTGATTGGGGATGATCAGCCACGATCACATTGAATGGCGGTGCTGGCTCGAAGGGCCAAATAGCCTACTCCTGCACCTATTGTCTATTGTCTACGTTAGTCCAACCTGCGTTTGGTCCACATCCCTCTAAACCTGTCCGATCCATGTACCTGTCTAAATGTTTCTAAACTGTACGTGGACCTGTCGAAATGTTTCTTAACTGTACGTGGACCTGTCTAAATGTTCTACATTGTCACATGAGCCTTCGAGGATAAATGCTGGCTCAGAATAAGATGAATATTTCATGTGCCGTTTAAACAGGTTGAAAATGCACTGGCTATTTTCATTTCGAAGGCAGTCATAGAGTTGGAAACAGGCCCTTCAGCGCAACTCATTCATAGCGACAAGGATGCCCCATCTAACCTAGTCCAATTGACCCATATCCTTCGACACCTTTCCTATCCATGTCCAATGTCTTTGAAATTATATTACAGTACCAGCCTCAACTACCTCCTCTGGCAGCTCGTTCCATATACCCATCACCCACTGTGCCCTTCAGGTTCTTATTCAATCTTGCCCCTTTCACCAGGATGTTTCCACTAATGGGAGAGTCCAGGACCAGAGGCCATGGCCTCAGAGTAAAAGGTTGTACCTTTAGAAAGGAGACGAGGAGGAATTTCTTTAGTCAGAAGGTGGTGAATCTGTGGAATTTAACGCCACAGACGGCTGTGGAGGCCTTCATTGGATAATTTTAAGGTGGAGTTTGAAAGATTCTTGATTAGTACGGGTGTCTGCGGTTAAGGGGACAAGGCAGGAGAATGGATAGGGTTAAGGGGATAAGGCAGGAAAATGGATAGGGTTAAGGGGATAAAGCAGGAGAGGGAAACAGATCAGCTATGATTGAATGGCAGAGTAAACATGATGGCTCAAATAGCTTAATTCTGACCCGCTGAGTTACTCCAAAACATTATGTCCTTTTGTGCAGTATCTGCAGTTCTTTGTTTCTGCCTCCTCTGGCGGTTGCTCCATATGCCCACCACCTCTGAGTGAATTGTCTCTCACGTTCCTATTAAATAGAGTCCTAGAGTGATACAGTTAGCCCTTCTAACTGTTTCTTAATTGCTGGGAGAGTCCCAGCCTCAACTGCCTCATCTGCTGGTCCTTGTTTCGACTTCGTTCAATATCAAGCTCACTCTCTGGTCACGATTCAGCAACAAGAACAGTGTCTCGCACCTTGCTCAGCATTGAGACGCTAATTACTGGAGCACAGTGCTCGGCACAGATCACTGGGTCAAACACAAAAGCAACCTTCTCTGCCCTCCGAAAGTCAGTTGGATTGGAGCCACTGAGCCGTAGAAGAAAATAATAACAGTGTCTTTGAGTGAACGTGGTGTCTCTGAACTAGCATACCGCTGTGGCTGGAGACGATGTATTTGGCGTAGCACATACAGTCATACATGATAGGATCAGAATTAGGCCATTCAGCCCATCAAGTCTACTCCGTAATTCAATCATGGCTGTTCTATCTCTCATTCCTAACCCCATTCTCCCCATAGCCCCTGATGCCCATACTAGCTAAGAATCTGTCCATCTCTGCCTTAAAAATATCCACTGACTAGGCCACCACAGCCTTCTGTGGCAAAGAATTCCACAGATTCACCACCCTCTGACTAAAGAAATTCCCCCTCATCTCCTTCTTGAAGGAACGTCCTTTAATTCTGAGGCTGTGACCTCCAGTCATAGACTCACCCAGTAGTGGAAACATCCTCTCCGCAAACACTCTATCACAGTCTATCACTATTTGGTAAGTCATCTCCAGTAGACATCTCAAAAGCAGCGGCACATGTCAAAAAAAATCAGCTCAGTTTGCCAATGGTTTATTCCTTAAAAACGTAACGTGTACAGTGTACAGCTATTTACAGCCCACCATCTCAGCTCGGAGTAATCCCCTTCACCTGTACCCACCTATCACTCAGTCGGCCAGGGAGCATCTAAGGAGGGCATGGGCAGGAGGCCTTTCGGGTCGGAACCCTTCCTCCCATTCCAGCATCTGCTGATTTTTTGTGTATCCACCTATCACTTGCCAGGCTTTGTCGAGCGCACACCTCTCCCCAGCTCTCCTCCCCCCCACTACAAACATTGTAAAGAAGGATCCTGACCCAAATCTCTGCCTGTCCATTTCCTCTCAGAGACCTTGCCTGACCCGCTGAGTTACTCCAGCATTTTATGTTTACCTCAGTAAATATCGCCTGCATGTGTATTATAGTTCCCCATTGCTTTCCATTTCACAGCAGCACAGCGGTAGAGTTGCTGCCTTAAAGCGCCCGAGACCCGGGTTCGATCCTGACTACGGGTGCTGTCTGTGCGGAGTTTGTACGTTCTCCTCATGAAAGCTTGGGTTTTCTCCGGGTACTCCGGTTTCCTCCCACATTCCAAAGACATACAGGTTTCTTATTCGGTCAGAGATGGGTCGGGGCCCTTCTTCAGATTCATTGTAGTCTCGGTCTGTGAGGCGTCTTCCTGTTCCCCACGGTATTCCAAAGTCAGGTTTGTTCATTGTCTTCCACATGATATAGTCGATCGTGACAATAAACAGTAAAGGGGATAGAAGGCAGCCTCGTCCTACCCCTGTGACAATGTCAAAGAACTCTGTGTTTCCTGAATCAACCTTAACGCAACAATAGATCCCTTGTAAAGGTTCTTGAAGATGTGGATGAAAGCCTCTAGGATGCCATACCCTTTAAGAATTCGCCACAGGGTGTCTCTATGTACACTATTGAAAGTAGTCGGGAGGGGGGAGAGAAGGCTAGAAAAGAGGTAGGGGCAGGACAAAGTCTGGCAAGTGATAGGTACATTTATACCAACAAACCTGGGAGGAACCCGAAGATCTCGGAGAAAACTGATACACAGGAACAGCAGATGCTGGAATGTGGCTTCTGTAAATTGTCCTTAATACCTAGTGCTAGACAAGTGTACGGAGATCGCTGGTCGACGCGGACTCGGTGGGCCGAAGGACCCGTTCCCACACTGCATCTCTAAACTAAACTAAAGCTCATTTCCTCCACATGCCCGACTTTGAGCCGTGAAGTTGTTTAGTTTAAATTAGTTTAGTTTAGATACTGCACAGAATCAGGCCCTTCGGCCCACCGAGTCCGTCACGACCAGCGATCCCCGCACATCAACACTATCCTACACACACACTAGGGACAATTTACATTTATACCAAGGCAATTAACCTACAAACCAGGGAGGAAACCGAAGATTTCGGAGAAAACTGACACAGGTCACGGGGAGAACGTACAAACTCCGTACAGATAGCACCCGTGGTCAGGATCTAACCCGGGTCTCTGGCCCTGCGAGCGGGCAACAACTCTACTGCTGCGCCACTGTTCCGCCGCCAATATTCTTGCTATTGATGGAGTGCAGCGCAGGTTCACAAGGTTAATCCCCGGGATGGCGGGACTGTCATAGGCTGAGAGAATGAAGCAGCTGGGCTTGTACACTCTGGAGTTTAAAGGGATGAGAGGGCATCTCATTGAAACATATAAGATCGTTAAGGGCTTGGACACACTAGAGGCAGGAAACATGTTCTCGATGTTGGGGGAGTCCAGAACCAGGGGCCACACAGTTTAAGAATAAGGAGTAAGCCATTTAGAACGGAGACGAGGAAACACTTTTTCTCACAGAGCGTGGCGAGTCTGTGGAATTCTCTGCCTCAGAGGGCGGTGGAGGCAGGTTCTCTGGATGCTTTCAAGAGAGAGCCAAATAGGGCTCTTAAAAATAGCGGAGTCAGGGGATATGGGGAGAAGGCAGGAACGGGGTACTGATTGGGAATGATCAGCCATGATCACATTGAATGGCTCGAAGGGTCGAATGGCCTACTCCTGCACTTATTGTCTATTGTCTAATTATCAAGTCAATATAGAGGGCAAACCACCCGGATTTTACCCATGGAGATAAGACACGCTGTGGAGTGGGTGAATCCGCACTGCTCAGCTTTGTGGCAAGCTAGAAACCGGGCATCTGCCGGATCAGCAGCTCTGGGCTTGCCGATCGACGCACCCGTGTGAGCATCGGAGCAAACCAAGATTGACCTGACACTCTGCTGGAAGAACGCCCGAGCCTGCAGAGCTGATGAGTGCTCACATTATACTGTCCGCAATCACAGTCGCCGGCCGCAGATTGTGCTGCCTGGGAGGTCAAACAGCCCAAGCATTGTTTTGTGACAACAATTACCCTTTTCAATAAAAAAGGGCATCGCTGACGACAGGGCCCCGGGCTCTCCCGTGCGGCACTAAATGATCGAACGGACGCATCCAGGATCCGTTATTCCCATCCAGAAAATCCCAACCACTTTCGGGGGTATTCTCATAATCCTGCCATGCCCCGCAGAAGCTGGGACCGCATTCTCCTGCTACGGACTGAAACAATGAGGCGACTGTGAAAGCAAACAACACTAGCACACTTGTGGCAAGTGACCCAGTTCCAATAACAAGCGGCAGAACACAACCTCAATGACCACAGCCAATTACCATTGAATTAAACATAGAAACATAGAAAATGGGTGCAGGAATGGGCCATTCGGCCCTTCGAGCCAGCACCGCCAATCAATATGATCATGGCTGATCTTCCAAAATCAGTGCCCTGTTCCTGCTTTCTCACCATAATCCCACGATTCCGTTAGCCCTAAGAGCTAAATCTAACTCTCTCTTGAAAACATCCAGTGAATTGGCCTCCACTGCCTTCTGCAGCAGAGATGTCCACAGATTCACAACTCTCTGGGTGAAAAAGTGCTTCCTCATCTCAGTCCTAAATGGCCTACCTAAAGGGCCACATCTAACTCCCTCTTAAATATAGTCAATGAACTGGCCTCAACTACATTCTGTGGCAGAAAATTCCAGAGATCCACCACTCTCTGTGTAAAAATGTCTTTCCTCAGATTTGGAGACCAAAACTGTACACAATACTCCAGGTGTGGTCTCACCAATTCCTTCCCTCCAGAGATGCTGCCTGTCCCGCTGAGTTACTCCAGCTTTTAGTGTTTACCGCCCGTTCACACTATCTCTGTGTTATCCTATTTTTGCAATTTATAGTGGGCAATCGACCTACAAACCCGCACGGTCTTTGGGATGCGGGTGGGAACCGGAGCGCCCGGAGGTGCGCACGTGGTCAGAGGGAGAACGTGCAAACTTTAAGGCCAACAGACCTTCATGGTCAGGTCAAGATCCCTGCACCTACAACAACTGGGACTTGAAACTGGCCTCAAACAGGCGACTCTGTACACCGACTGAGTGTACTACCGCTATACACCTGTACTGGATCTGAGATGCTTATCTAGTATGTATCTAAGTGCTTATGTATAGTGATACTTGCACTGAACAGTATACAAAAATTTATTTCACTGTACCTCGTTACAATAAAGTTCCATACCATACCAAACTCCACACAGATGGCACCGATGTCAGGAATGAACCCGTGTCTCTGGTGTTCTGATGGAAGCAACTCTACCAGCTGCGCCACTGTGATATCCTGTACTCAGGAGTAATGGGCCGGCCCCACTTGATATCTTTAGGCGACTGTCAGGGACTAATTTTAATGGAATTCAGCTATGACACATTTGCGCTTTATCTGTTTATGTGTGTATATATTTATATAATGGTATATGGACACACTGATCTGTTCTGTATTCATGCCTACTATATTCTGCTGTGCTGAAGCAAAGCAAGAATTTCATTGTCCTATCTGGGCCGCATGACAATAAACTCTCTTGAATCTTGAATCTCTTGACACCTGGTGACAAATATGACAACCTACGACAACAAAAATTGTCGTCACTGTCGCCGAAAAATTTTCAACATGTTGAAAATTTTGTGGCAGTCGCCTGGAGTCGCCCAAAAAATCGCCTAAGTGGGATAGGCCGGAAAAACTCCAAGATCTAGTGGCACCACTGGATAACATAGAATTAGAATGAATGGGTGATCAATGGTCAGTGTGGGCCGAAGGGCCTCATTCCATGGTGTATATTTCAATGCTGGTGCGTAATTATAACCTCATGCCTCTGGAATGGACCTTGAGCCCACATCCTATCCTTTTATCAGTGACGCTTTCTTGGAGCAAACAAAGAACTGCTCATGTAGTGGCCTGTCCGTAGGAAGGAAGCACTGAGTTTCCATATTAAAAGATTAGATTAGAAGGCTGAGTGTGAAAGTGAGAATGAGTTAGTTTAGTTTAGAGATACAGTGCGGTAACAGGCCCTTAGGCCCACCAAGTCCGCGGCAACCAGCGATCCCTGCACACTAACACTATCCGACACACACTAGGGACATTCTACCAAGCCAATTAAGCTGCAAACCTGTATGTCTTTGGAGTGTGGGAGGAAACCGGAGTTCCCGGAGGAAACCCACGCAGGACACGGGGAGAACGTACAAACTCCGTACGGACAGCTCCCGTAGTCAGGATCGAACTCAGGGCTCTGGCACTGTGAGGCAGCTACTCTACTGCTGTGCCGCCAAAATTATTTACCTCAGCCCTACTTCATATCCGTCAGCCACTTACTGTCTTAAATTCTATGACATTAATTTTTAATATAATCAATGGATGAGCATTCACATCTCTAAGCTGGGAATTACAAAGATTTATCATCCTCTGACTTCAGGAATATTGGTCCCATATGGCCAATCCTTTACCCTGAGAACATGCCCTGTTCCTGGACTCTCTCCAGCCTGAGGGATAAGCCCTAGGCAGCCGACCTCATTCATCAGAAGTCCCGCGTTTATAGGTGGACCTTCTTCAATTACTCCTTAGAGGACAACCAGCCCAGCGTAGTAAATCTAAGCAGCATCTCCCCCATGGCTAGTGTGCCCTTCGGTTTATTAGAAGAGACACAAAGTGTTGGAGTAATGGCCCTGTCCCACGGTGCTAGTTCATTCAAGACCTCTCCCGAGTTTAAAAAAAAATCAAACTCGTGGTAAAAACGGAGAATGAACGTAGCGGGCATGTCGGAGCTCGGGGACGTCTCTTAGCGGCTCGTAATGCTAACGGCAGGTACATGGGAAGACTCGCTAACGGCAGGTAAGCTCGGGAAGACTCGTGAAGATTTTTCAACATGTTGAAAAATGTCCACGAGAGCCCCGAGTACTGACGAGCGGCCATTACCGTAAATCTCTGAGTTCGAATCAAGGCAAACTCGGGGGAACTCTTTGAATGAACTCGTACAGTGGGACAGGGCTTTAACTCAGCGGGTCAGGCAGCATCTCTGGATAGGTGACGCTTCGGGTCACGAGACAGTAGGTGCAGGACTTACAAATTCGAGGGAGAAAATGGAGTTGGTTTGGACACACCCTCAGGAAACCTGCCACAAACATCACCTGGCAAGCCCTGAAATGGGACCCCCAAGGAAAAAGGAAAAGTGGTTGCCCCAGGAACAGCTGAAGAGGTGTCCAGACAGAAATGTCTGAGACTGGGCTCAAGTGGGGAGATCTCGAAACTACTGCCAACAACCGAGTGAGGTGGAGGACATTTGTCAATGGCCTATGGTCCCTAGAGCAGCAAAGGGCGTAAGAAGAAGAATAGGTGCAGGAGTAGGCCATTTGACCCTTCGAGCCAGCACCGCCATTCAATGTGATCATGGCTGATCATCCACATTCAGTACCCTGTTCCTGCCTTCTCCCCATAAACCCTGACTCCGCTATCTTTAAGAGCACTATCTAACTCTCTCTTGAAAGCATCCAGGGTCCCTTCTTCAGTTTGTTGGGAAGGGGGGTGGAGGGGTGGAGAAGAAAGCTGGAAGAGAGGAGGGGCAGGACAAAGCCTGGCAGGTAATATGCCAACACGTGTGGGAGAGTTGTTTGATACGTAGATTGGTTTATAAGATTTGACCAAAACTGCTGCTGCTTCACAGCCCTGAACAAGGCGCTGTATCTGATATAAGGTAAACACAAAATGCTGGAGTAACTCAGCTTGATATTCAGCATCTCTGGATAGAAGGAATGAGTGACGTTTCGGGTCGAGACCCTTCTTCAGACTCCAGTCACCCATTCCTTCTCTCCAGAGATGCTCCCTTGCCCGCTGGGTTACTCCAGCATTTTGTGTCTACCTTCAATTTAAACCAGCATCTGCAGTTCTTTCCGACACACGCTGTATCTGGTATATTAGTGATTAAAAGCTACATGGACAAGTACATGGATAGGAAAGGTTCATGTTCATGTGATAGGAGCTGAATTAGGCCATTTGGCCCAATGTCTACTCCGCCATTCAATCACGGCTGATCTATCTTTCCCTCTCAGCCCCGCTCTTCAGCCTTCTCACCATTAGCCCTGACACCCTGGGTCAAAGGTGGGACTATGTCGATGGGGCATCGTGGTTGGCATGGGCAAGTTGGGCCGAAGGGACAGTTTCTGTGCTGTGTGACTCTGTTAACATAGATTAATCATTAGTGGCAATCACTCAAAGCAAAATTTAAGAACAAAACAGGGGGTGGTGGGTGTTTGTAAAACGCAGCAAGGGGCGGTGGTGGAGGCAGATACGATAGTGGCGTTTGAGAGGTTTTTGGATAGGCACATGGATATGGGAATGGAGCCAAATGGATCATGTGCAGGCAGAGGAGATTAGTTAGTCCTGGCATCATGTTCGGCATGGCCATTCTGGGTGGAAGGGCCGCTTCCTGCCCTGTACTGTTATCATAAGGTCATAAGGAATAGGAGAAGAATTAGGCCATTCGGCCCATCAAGTCTACTCAGCCATTCAATCACGGCTGATCTATCTCTCCCTCCTAACCCCATTCTCCCCATAACCCCTAACACCCGTACCAATCAACAATCTATTTATCGCTGCCTTAAAAATATCCACTGACTTGGCCTCCATGGCCTTCTGTGGCAAAGAATTCCACAGGTTCACCTCCCTCTGACTAAATAAATTTCTCCTCATCTCCTTCCTAAACTAACGTCCTTTAATTCTGACCTCTAGTCCTAGACTCTCCCACTAGTGGAAACATCCTCCCCACATCCACTCTATCCAAGCCTTTCACTATTCTCTGTTCAAAGTGGAAAATATGCCAGGACAGATGGACTTGGCCTAGATTATCAAGAGAAGGGTGGAAGCAGAGACTCTGGCCGTAACATTCTATCCTTAAACTCAGAGTGAGAAAAATTGTCACAAACCTTTTTAAGTGAATGGATAAGAGGGATAAATTGGCAATTGATAAACATCCTCTCCTATGTATATGCTTTGCATTATTTGGTAACTCCAGCAGGCAGTGAATCTGTGGAATTCTCTGCCTCAGAAGGCAGTGGGGGCCAATTCTCTGGAGGCTTTCAAGAGGGAGTTAGATAGAGCTCTTAAAGACAGAGGAGTGAATGGATATGGGGAGAAGGCAGGAACGGGGTACTGATTGTGGATGATCAGCCATGATCACAGTGAATTCTCTGAAGGGCCAAATGGCCTACTCCTGCACCTATTGTCCAATGTCTAAAATGAAAGGTAACAATGGCAATTGCAAGGTACACAAAAATGCTGGAGAAACTCAGCGGGTGCAGCAGCATCTATGGAGCGAAGGAAATAGGTGACGTTTCGGCCCGAAACGTCACCTATTTCCTTCGCTCCATAGATGCTGCTGCACCCGCTGAGTTTCTCCAGCATTTTTGTGTACCTTCGATTTTCCAGCATCAGCAGTTCCTTCTTGAACACAATGGCAATTGCAAGCTTGCCGAGCTTCATGACTGTTTAGGGCAACGTGTGGAGACAATCAAGAGGAAAAGAAAATGCTTTGGAACTTGGGAAATAATGGGTTAATAGTTGAAAGTTAAAAAAAAAAGTTAACGGCACATCAGGTGGGATTAACAATTGAGTTCTTTGAGGATGTCGACGAGCATTGTGCGGCTGATGTTTTGTGTATCTCTTTCAAAAGGTATTTGTCAAAATACGCTATAGAGGATGTTAACAAAACTGAAGCCCTTGGAATTAAGAGGACAGCAACAGTGTGTGAATAACACTGTCTAAGGGACAGAAAGCCGAGTGCAGTGTTCCCACACTGACCTTTCTGTCCTGGGCATCCTCCACTGGCAGAGTGAGGCCCAGCGCAAATTGGAGGAACAGCACCTCATATTTCGTTCGGGCAGCTTACACCCCTGCGGTATGAACATTGACTTCTTTAACTTCAAGTAACCCTTGCTTTCCCTCTCTGTCTGTTCCTCCCCCACCCCAGTCATCGTACTAGCTTCACTGTCGTCCTGTTGAGTTTCATTGCCTGCGTTATTACCCCACAGCCAACAATGGACCATAGTGGGCTCCACCTTTTCTTGATCATTGTTGCTTTTTGCATATTTTTCATTAATTTGAACTATTTACTCTCTACCTCTCTCGTTTTCCTTTCCCCCGACTCTCAGGCTGAGGAAGGGTCTCGACCCGAAACGCCACCTATTCCTGTTCTCCAGAGATGCTGCCTGACCCGCTGAGTTACTCCAGCGTTTTGTGTCTGTCTTCCGTAGTGCTTTAGAGTCCGTTAATCAGAGAGGTTGTGTGGCCGGAAGGTTGGTGACCGCGGGCCGTGGCCTGTAGAGGGAGCCGCCGAGCCAGCCCCCGCTCGGCCCATGAGGACCGGAGAGGAGGGCGGGGGAGGGGGGGGGGAAGTTGGCGATGGCGGAAGCAAGAGGAAGGGCTGATACGACAGTGAAGGTAACAGCACTGTGGCACAGCGGTAGAGTTGCTGCCTTACAGCGCTTGCAGCGCCGGAGACCCGGGTTCGATCCCGGCTACGGGCGGCGTCTGTGCGGAGTTTGTACGTTCCACCTGTGACCACGTGGGTTTTCTCCGAGAACTTCAGTTTCCTCCCACACTCAAAAGACGTGCATGTTTGTAGGTTAATTGGCTTGGTAAATGTTAAAAAAAAAGTCCCTAGTGCGTGTAGGAAAGTGCACGGGGATCGCTGGTCAGCGCGGGCTCAGTGTGCCTGTCTCCGCGCTGTATCTCGAAACTAAAAGTGAACCGAGGTCTTGCTTTCCGCACCCTCAAGGTCGGCTGCGGGAGGCGCCCCTGGAGCACAAAAGCTGAAGGTGGCCGGGTGTGCGTGGAGAGGAGAGGGACGATGCTTCGCTGGACGATGCGGGCAGAGGTGACGGCTGGAGGCCCCGCAGCAGCCTGGGGCTCGCCTGGATCGGGGCGTCCACACTTGGAGACTCTTGCATGCGGCCCCAGTGGAATATCTCCATGGTCTTTGTGATACTGCGGATTGTGTTTAGGTATGGCAACACTTTACTGAACTGCAAACGTTGCCTATTTCCTTTGCTCCATAGATGCTGCTGCACCCGCTGAGTTTCTCCAGCTTTTTTGTGTACCTTCGATTTTCCAGCATCAACAGTTCCTTCTTAAACAGGTTTGTAGGTTAATTGGCTCTGGTATAAATGTAGGATAGTGTAAGTGTGCGGGGGTCGCTGGTCGGTGCGGCCTCGGTGGGCCGAAGGGCTTGTATCTACACACGCTGTATCTACACACTCTGAACCTACGTGATCTTTTCTTGGACATTCTGGACATCATTCGAAAGTTTGTCATTAACACCAAACTCAAAAGGTCAATGAATGAGAGAGGCAGTATCAGATTTCAGGAGGCAATTAGTTGGTGATAATCGAGTCCATTGGGCTATTCTTAGCTTTAAGATGAACAGGAAATTGCTTTAGAACAGGTTCATTTAAGTGTGAAGGACAAATGGTTCTCTCCCGAAAACGGGTCAGTTCTTTTAAGGTGCAGAACTAAAAGACTCTTGGACAAGTACATGGATAGGAAAGGTTTAAAGGGATATGGGCCAAACATGGGCAAAGGGGACAAACTTGTTGGTGTCCGTTAGGGAGTGGATGGGAAGGTGAGATAATATACAATTAGTGTGAACGGGCGATCGATGGTCAGCATGGTCAGCATGGGACTGAGTGGGCTGAAGGGCCTGTTTCCATGCTGCATCACCAAAATAAAGAGTTGCAACTCTTTTGTGGTCCAAAGAGCAACTCCAGAGACCCGGATTCGATCCCGACTTCGGGTTCTGTAGAAACTCTTTCCAGCTCCAGTTAAGTATGTAAGTAAGTTTAAGTAAGTAAGTTTATTGGCCAAGTATTCATATACAAGGAATTTGCCTTGGTGCTCCGCCCACAAGTAACAACATGACATACAGTGACAGTTACGAATGAAGTTGATACTTTAGTTTAGTTTAGAGATACAGCATTGAAACATGCCTTTGGCCCACCGAGTCCATGCCGACCATCGATCGTCCATTCACACTCAGAGTGATTTTGATTTTCAGGAGGACCCACACTATTTTGGTTTTGAAGTGACCTCCTCCTATGCTGCAAGGTTGTACATGATAGGACAAGACATAGTCCACATAGCATTCACTAACACTACAAACCTTTCTGCAAGATTTATCAAGTGTTTGAATCCTACAGTCATAGAGCATGGAAACAGGCCCAACTAATCCATACGTTGCAAGTAGGGTTTCCAACTGTCCCGTATTAGCCGGGACATCCCGTATATTGGGCCAAATTGGTTTGTCCCATACGGGACCGCCCTTGTCCCGTATTTGACTGCTACTACTCGGGTCGAGGGGACTGTCGGGTCGGAGCGCCACGTCCGGCCCCGCCTGACCCGTCCCGACGTAGTGCAGTCCATGGAGTGCAGCAGCAGCAGCAGCAGCGCCTCGCCCGTGGCCCCGTCGGCCCGGCCAGCTGTCCGACCTTCGCTTACCGCCTACACCACCACCCCTCCTTCTCTTGGCCGATCACCGGTTCATGAGTTGGATGGGGCGCCGGACTTTGCGCGCGACATCGCGCGGCCCGGGCCAAAACTCCTCAGCTGGCCCGCCGGCTGGGCTTCGTGTGCAGTCCAGCACCCGGGCCAACGCATCATTCACCCAGTCACGGCCGAGTCAGTCAACGAATTTATTTTGACCTTTTGTCCCTTGTTTGGGAGTGAGAAAGTTGGCAACTTGTCAGACTGAAAGCGGCCAAACCACAAACTGACATCCCAAACTGACAAGTGGCCACAGACTCTATAAATGGGGATGCTCTGGGAATAGGCACTATCTCATGTGAAAATAAGAAATATGAATCCAGACCAGAAGATATCAGACTTGACCAGCTGGCTTTGTCAATCCAGCATCAGTGGTGCTATCAGGGATTTAATTGCCCTCAGTAGTTCGAGTGCTCAAATGAACAAATATGCTGGTTTCCCATTCATTGTAGATGTACAGGTTTGTAGTTTGATTGGCTTGATAAAATGGTAAATTGTCCCTAGCGTGTGTCCGACAGTGTTAGTGTGCGGGGATCGGTGGTCGGCGTGGACGCGGTGGGCTGAAGGGCCTGTGTTCGCGCTGTATCTCTAAACTAAATAACTTGTTCGCTCTTTTCTCAAAGCGAGTTATTTCAGGGTGCTTCAAACACCCACACCAATGGCAGTTTCCACCACCAGCAGTCTTTCTTGAGCGGAGCCTGCAAAGTAAAGGGCCTGTCCCACGAGCATGCGACTGCATGCGGCAAGCGCGACCTAACGTGGTCGCTTGAGCCGTACGGCCTCGCGGGGCCGGTCCCACTTCGATCGCCGGAGCCGTATGGAGTTGTGCGGAGCTGGTCCCGACATCGCGCGGGGCTCCGAAAAACTGACCGTGTTCAAAAATTCCGTGCGGCAACGGCCTGCCGGCCCGCAGCTGCATTGAGGCCGTATGCACCGCCTCGACGGCGTATGCCTAGCGCGAACTTCCCGTGGACTTCGCTCGAACTTCACATCAACTCGTACGGGATCACTCGACCTCCGCGCGGCCCCCGCTTCAGATTTGGTCGCGCTTGCCGCATGCAGCCGCATGCTCGTGGGACAGGCCCTTAAGGGATATTTAAAAGTGCGGCACGGTGGCGCAGCGGTAGAGCTGCTGTCTCAGAGTGCTAGAGACCCGGGTTCGACCCTGTCTCTGGGTGCTGTCTGATGGAGATTGTGCATTCTTCCCCCTGACCTGCGTTGGTTTTCTCCGGGTGCTCTGGTTTCCTCCCACATTCCAAATATAGCGCAGGTTTGTAGGTTGACACAAAATGTAGCTGCGACTCTGCGGGTCAGGCAGAATCTCTGCAGATGCCGAGTCTTTCTGAAGAAGGGTTTCTGACCCGAAATGTCACCTGTTGTTTTTCTCCAAAGATGGTGTCTGACCCGTTGAGTTACACCAGCAGTTTGCACCTATCTTCAGTATTGACCAGCATGTGCAGTTCCTTCCGACACATATGCCCAGAGATAGATAGATTCTTGATTAGTACAGGTGTCAGAGGAGAAGAAACATATAACATTATAAAAGGACTGGACGAGCTAGATGCAGGAAAAATGTTCACAAAGTTGGGTGAGTCCAGAACCAGGGTCACAGCCTTAGAATAAAGGGGAGGCCATTTAAGACTGAGGTGAGAAAAAACTTTTTCACCCAGAGAGTTGTGAATTTGTGGAATTTCCTGCCACAGAGGGCAGTGGAGGCCAAGTCACTGGATGGATTTAAGAGAGAGTTAGATAGAGCTCTAGGGGCTAGTGGAGTCAAGGGATATGGGGAGAAGGCAGGCACGGGTTATTGATTGGGGACAATCAGCCATGATCACAACGAATGGCGGTGCTGGCTCGAAGGGCCGAATGGTCTCCTCCTGCACCTGTTTTCTATGTTTCTATGGCAGGAGAATGGGGTTTGGTGGGAGAGATAGATCAGCCATGATTGAATGGCGGAGAGGACGCGGTGGGCCGAATGGCCTAATTCTACTCCTATTCCTTATGACTGTACGACAGATTTGTAGGTTATTGGCTTCTGTAAATTACTGCTGGTGCGACAATAGAGCCAGTGTTCGGGTAACCGATGCTCTCCGTGTGCTGAAGGGCCTGTTTCCATGCTATATCTCTCAACTTAAACATCACAGGTACCTGGTGCCCATAGGTCGCACTCGTCCAAGTACAGGAAGCGTAGAGATAACTGGAAGACCAAGCTGTGAAATTCACAGCGCCCTGATATAAAAGTATAAACTCACAAGAGCAACATCTCTGCCTCTGTAACAACTCTTCAAATATCCACAACTATCAAAATAAGGACCAGGAGACAGTGGCCTAGTTTCTGTTGCCATGCCAACTTTCTCCCCCCTCCCATCTTTTCGATCACATTTAAACCTGACTATTGTGTAATAGAGAATGTTTTCCATTGTACTGCTCCAGAAGCCTGCAATTATAGAAGAGAAAGCTTGTCAGAGTAACGTTGGGAAGAAGAAATAGAAGCAGAAAGTAGTGGAAAGATCCATCACACAGCTGCTGCCTCTCAGCACCCAAGATCCTGGTTTGATTCTGACCTTGGGTTTCTGTCTGTGTGGGGTTTGCACGTTCTCCCTATGACGGCATGGGTTTCCTCCGGGTGCTCTGGCTTCTTCCCACATGCCAGAGACGTGCGGGTTTGTAGGTAAAATGGCCTCTGAAGAAAACCATTCATCCATTCTTTCTTCTTTCCCAGAGCCTCTTTCCCAGAGCTATAGCTGCTCTGAACCGGCCCGGCTGAGTGCCCCCCACCCCCACGGACTGTCTCCCTCGGATGGTCAAGTCGCACAGACACATCTGCACTTTGGTCTGTTTTGACTATTTTACTGTTGTAATGTTCTTTGTACAAACCATGTTCACGGGGTATCTAAACCTAAATGTTAGTAGTTATTTAAGTTATGATGTCGGATGGAAGCTGCATACCCAAATCTCGTTGCACTTATGTGCAATGACAATAAAAGATATTATTATTATTATTATTATTCATTCATCATCGTTGAAAACACTAACTACGCAGTGGTGCCGGTTTCCGGCGGGAACGGTGACGGACGCACCACACATCTCTGTCCTCCAGTTCCTGTGGACTTCCTCCGCTGGAAGTATAGGATTTTGGTGTGTGTGTGTGTGCTTTATCATCGTTCCTTACAATGCCGTGTACGACAGTGATCGCAACTTCTACTGAAGTGTGGATGGCCATTGGCTCGATAGAAGCTCATCCGCCCGTTGACAGGTCTTGTTTTTGCTCCTGCTGGGGGTCCACAGCCCCCTCATCACCTGGCAAACCTAGAAAGATTGCCCCTAAAGTGCAGGGAGTGGATAAGAAAGTGGGATAAGGTAGAATCGGTGTGAACGGGTGATCGATGGTCAGCGTGGGACTCGGTGGGCTGAAGGGCCTGTTTCTATGCCGCGTGGCTGAAATGAAAGAGGTTTAAATTCTGGAGAAATGGTAGCACTGCGGAGAGAGAACGAAAGTGTTCTTTGATAGGGTGGAGATCAGGAGAGGACGATTGACACAAATTCTGATGGTGTTGGCTGAAAGATGGTGGAGATGATGTGTTTGGAGCAGGCACAAATACGGGGATATGAATGTGAAATATCAGAACTGCAGAGAGAAGGTGAATTTGAACACTTGAAATCTGACGCACCGAATCAAAAAGATCGATTCTCGGAAACGGTTGATTTTATTTTATTTTTTAGTTCTGCGCGCTGTAATGCGCCAACGTGGAACACTGAAGGCGAGAGGTGTACGAAAGAACTGCAGATGCTGGTTTAAATCGAAGATAGACACAAAATGCTGGAGTAACTGTGACCGCCCTATGAACATCTATGTTCTCCAGAGATGCTGCCTAACCTGCTGAGTTACTCCAGCACTGTGTCTATTTTTTTCTGTTGTAAAGCAGCATCTGCATTTACTTGTTTTTCTTCATGTACCTGAAGGCTTTGACCTCCTCGAAGATATAGACACAAAATGCCTCAGCGTGACAGGCGGCATCTCTGGAGAGAAGGAATGGATGACGTTTCGGGTCGAGACCCTTCTTCAGACGGAGATGCTGTGCCTACAACTCTCATTGACTATCATTGGGACAGTGTGTGGAGAGCAGTGCTGAACTCCTAGCTAACTCTCTAGTGACCCTCGGACTATCCTTGATAGGAATTTGCTGGCTTTACCTTGCACTAAATGTTACTCCCTGTATCATGTATCTGTACACTGTGAATGGATCGATTGTAATCAAGTATTGTCTTTTCGCTGGCTCTTTAGCACGCAACTGTGGCGCAGCGGTAGAGTTGCTGCCTTACAGCGAATGCAGCGCCGGAGACCCGTGTTCGATCCCGACTACGGGTGCTGTCTGTACGGAGTTTGTCCATTTTCCCCGTGACCTGCGTGAGTTTTCTCCGAGATCTTCGGTTTCCTCCCACACTCCAAAGTCGTACAGGTTTGTAGGTTAATTGGCTTGGTAAATGTAAAAATTGTCCCTGGTGGGTAATAGTATTGTGTTAATGTGCTGGGTTCGCTACTCGGCGCGGACCCGGTGGGCCAAGGGGCCTGTTTCCGCGTTGTATCTCCAAATTAAACTAAGGTACACGTGACAATAAACTAAACTGAAACTCGGGCAATCGCTGGTCGGTTCAAACATGGTGGGCCAAAGGGTCTGTTTCCACACTGTGCCTTTAATGTCCAAAGTAAAGTCTAAGGGAAGCTATAGAAGTGGATGCAATCTCTATAATACTAAAACTCTTCGTCTTGTTTGTGGCTGTGTGTGTGTGTGTGCCAATATCTGGTTAATTCCTAACTTCTTCCAAACGCTAGGCCACAGTCTTCCCATTTTCACACATTCTACTCACATTTTCCACGTCAAGGCGATAAACATCTTCCCGTCGCATTCCCACCTTTATTTCTGAAGTTTTTAATCGTTTAAAGTTTTAAAAACAGCCCGAAAACTCACCCTTTTCGGAAAGAAAAACCCGAGTGACATCACAATGCACTTGCAAGGCAGGACGGGACTCTCCGGGAGGGAGGGGCACTGCAGCGCTCGCTTGGCGGCTGAAGGCGCCCGGTGGAGAGGGTGGTGCCGCGGGTCCTGGCTGGAGCCGAGCCTGGAGCTGGAGTGAGGACCGAGCCCGGGGCTTGGGATGGGGCCGTGACCCGGGGCCGAGAAAGAAGCCGCCGCTGGAACCAAGGACGAGCCTGGGTCCGGGGTCAGGAACGAGCACGGAGATGAAGTCGGGGCCGGCACTGCAGACTAGGTGGCGGCCGAGCTGACGGCTGGAGTCTACAGCCAGGGCCGGGCCGGGCCGAGTACGAGAAACAGGCCCTGGCGCTGCTCTACGACCTTCGTAGGTCCTGGGGCAGGAATGGGAGGAGGATGAGGGAAATGAGGAGGAGGGAGATGGGGTGGGGAGCGAGGTGGTAGAGGGATATGGGGGGGAGTGGAGGATGGAGATCGGGGGGGGGGGGGTTGTGGAGGAGGGAGATACCCCCTCCCTATCTACTCTCACTCCCAACCTCTCTACCCCCCTCGCTCTCTACCCCACTCTCTCTCCCTCTCTCTTTCCCACCCACTTAAACATAAAAACAGCCCCCCACAGCGGGATCAACGTTTCCCACTGTGAGGGAAGGCAGCAAAGTTCAGTCCACTTCCTCCATGTTCACCCCTGGTCGAGACCTAGTTGAGGCCTCCGCAGTCGCCATGTTTCAGGCCCTCTCGCTGGAATGATGGAACTCCGGCGTCGGAAGAACAATCTAAGTGGCTTGGAGTTCCGAAACGGCCGCTTGCTACCGGAGACCGCGGCTCCCGAAGTCCACAGGCCGCACTGGGCTGAGCTCCAACACACCAGGCTCCGCAGTGTTTAAAGTCAGCGCCGCCTGCGACTGGAAGCTCCGCAGACCACAGTGGCACGATGTTGAAGTCGGCAGGCCCAGCACTCCGAAGCTGAACACGGTAGGGACTCACTGGGCAGTAATTAGTAGGAATGGATTTTGTGTCGTGGGATCATCCAGCATGGAAACAGGCCCTTTGGCCCAACGTCCGTGCTAACCAAGATGCCCAGCTAAGCTCGTTCCATTTGCCTGCGTTAGTCCAATCCTCGAAACCTTCCCTATCCATGTGCCTGTCCAAATGTCTTTTAAATGTTGTTTTTGCAAGCCAAGGTTTTCCATTGTGCCTCGGACAATGTTGATAAATAAGACCAATCCTTGAACAGAGGATGTACTTAACATTCAAGAGAGGAAATGGTGCAGCCAGCAAAGGAAGGGATCAAATCAATGAAGGTCGGGGAAGAAATAAATCATAAAGTCTTTCTTACAAGCTGGGGATTGAGTTATATACCAAACATGTAATCCACAAGTTAGAAGGTGGATTACTGCATGTGGACTGAATTTTAAATTGTGATTACCCAAATCTTTTACAGTCAAGTTGTTCTGTGCAGATTTCTACATCTAACGTAGATCAGTACAGCACAGGATACAGTATCACTGAGATACTCCAGCATTTTGAGGACCCCCTGAGTTACTTCAGCATTTTGTGTCTATTAAAAAAAAAAAAAAAATTTATTTTATAGATACAGCGCGGAAACAGGCCCTTCGGCCCACCGTGTCCGCATCGACCAGTGATCCCTGCACACTAACACTATCCTACACACATTAGGGACAATTTACACATACACCAAGCCAATTAACCTACACACCTGTATGTCTTTGGAGTGTCGGAGAAAACCCACGGGGAGAATGTACAAACTCCGTACAGACAGCACCCGTAGTTGGGATAGAACCCGGGTCTCTGGTGCTGCAAGCGCTGTAAGGCAGCAACTGTACCGCTGCGCCACCGTGGCTGCCCTGGTATAGACCAGCATCTGCAGTTCCTTTTTATTACAGGAACAGGCCCTCTGGCCCACAATGTCTATGGGGAACATGACGCCACATTCCCCCTTTATATCCACAAGTATTTCTCCATTCCTTCAATATTCAAATGTAGATACAAGGAACTGCAGATGCTGGTTATCAACAAAAAGGGTGTTCAGATAGGTCCTAACCCAAAGCGTGACCTACCCACGTTCTCCAGAGATACTGCCCGACCTGCTAAGTTACGCCAGCAATTTGAGTTCATGCTCACCTCTGCTGTGCCATTGCCCCAGCAGTCGAAGACTCCACTATCATTTACAAAACAAATATGAAATAAAGGAATTTTATACAGTAATCTTTACACTCTCCGGTTATCCCAAAGTGCCGCGGCACATGCGGCGCTGCGGTAAAGTTGCTGCCTCTCAGCGCCAGAGACCCAAGTTCAATCCTGACTACGGTTGCTGTCTGTACGGAGTTTGTACGTTCTCCCCGTGACCTGCGTGGGTCGTTTTCGGGATCTCCGGTTTCCTCCCACACTCCAAAGACGCACAGGTGTTAGTAGGTTAATTGGTTTGGTTTAATTGTAAAGTGTCCCTAGTGCGTGTGGGACAGTGTTGGTGTGCAGGGATCGCTGGTCGGCACTGACTCGGTGGGCCTGTTTCCGCTCTATATGTCGAAACTGCTGCAGAATGCGTGAAGTAATGATCACGCATTCAATATGATCAGCCATGATCACATTGAATGGCGGTGCTGGCTCGAGGGGCCGAATGGCCTCCTCCTGCACCTATTGCCCATTGTAAACAAAGCTCCTAATATGTACGAGGAAAGCTACTGTAAATATTATTATTTACGGTAGCCTTTTTGATGGGGTGTAAGAAATAAATATTGGCCCAGGACACCAGGGAAACCTCACTGGGCTTTTCAAGTGATAGATTGGACTTTGCCAGACTTAGGTTCTTCAGCAAGATTTAAACCCTCGTCTCTCTGTCTCCAAGTCGATGCTATTGCCTACAGAGTCACGACTGATACAGGGCCCAGTATCAATGCCACTGCTGCCCCTACTAGTGTAATGCTCACACTGGGAATGCTCGATGGCCAAGCCGTTGAATGCATCGTATCTAATAGACAGAATTATGTGTCCATATAGACATACGTCTGCAACTTTCAAGGACTCTGCTACTTTGGGGAGATAGTGCTGAGCACAAAGCATATTTAGACCTCCACCACCAGGTCCACAGGGTGTCATTGTTAAGCACAGAATCGTGGTTTTTCGCTCTTCAAACAAGCTGCCACATTCATCCCTTTTCAAGTATTTATTGATATTGCTTTTGGAACCTTCTGCTACAATTGTTTTTACAAGTCTTCCAGGGCATGCATTCCTCATCGTAACTCAAAATAAACAACAACAAAAAAATATTGTATCCCCTCTTTGATTTTAGTTTAGATTTAGTTTAATTCAGAGATACAGGCCGGAAATAGGCCATTCGGCCCGCCGAGTCCGCGCTGACCGGCAATCCCCGCACATTAACACTACCCGACACACACCAGGGACCATCTTACCTTTATACCACGCCAATTAATCTTCAAACCTGTGTATGTCTTTGGAGTGCGGGCGGAAACCGAAGATCTCGGAGTAAACCCACCACACGGGTCACGGAGAGAACGTACAAACTGCGTACAGACAGCACCCACGGTCGGGATCGAACCCGGGTTTTTTGGCGCTGTAAGGCAGCAACTCTACCGCTGCACCACCGTGCTGCCGCTAGCTTTCTCCAATCTCTTGATCTTGCTCCACATTATCTTAAATCTATGTTCACACATCATTGTTCTTCCAGCATCGTTTTGAACACATCATTAATTATCCATTTAATCTTTGCTCATGGAGGAACATTCTCAGTTTCATTTATATTTTAACATACTGTATTTCAGGCAATTAATCATTTTTCTCTTTAACCAAATTAGCCCTCCAGTGTATTAGTACGGCAAGGATAATTGCTGCAAAATATCTAGAAAGTTAATTGCACTATATATCAGAATCCAATCATCGTTTAGTTTAGTTTAGAGATACAGCGCGGAAACAGGCCCTTCGGCCCATTGAGTCGGCGCCGACCAGCAATCCTCGCACGTTAACTCTATCCTACACACACGAGGGACAGTTTACATAGATACTAAGCCAATTAACCTGTACGTCACTGGAGTGTGGGAGGAAACCAAAGATGTGCAAACTCTTTACAGACAGCATCTGTAGTCAGGATCGAACCGCTGCGCCACCATCACTGCTAAAGAGCGTGTAGAAACGCGGCACAGCAGCATCACTGGGCCAATACAGCAATACAGGTTCTTTCAATTGCAATGAAGTTCACGCCGCTGGGGTGCAAGCTGCTGCCCAAGCAAAATATGAGATGCTGTTCCTCCAATTTGCGCTGGGCCTCACTCTGACCATGGAGGAGGCCCAGGACAGAAAGTTCAGTGTGGGAATGGGAGGGGGAGTTAAAGTGTTCAGTAACCGGGAGATCAGGTGGGTTTTGGCGGACTGAGCGGAGGTGTTCAGCGAAATGATCGCCGAGCCTGCGCTTGGTCTCGCCGATATACAGGAGTCCACACCTGGAACAGTATGTTCCAGGCTCCCAACATTCTATGTGTAAAAACAGCTCTGCACATCTCCTTGAAACATTGCCCCTCTCAGCTTAAAACTATGCCCTCTAGTCTTTGTCATCTCTGCCCGCGAGAAATGTCTATCAGTCATACAGCATGGAACAGGCCCTTCGGCCCAACTTGTCCACGCCACCCTAAATATTCACTACCACCAGCAAACTGGGGCTGCTTTGTGAACCAAACACTAAATGCACTGCAGTTATTCATCAAAACTCCCATTACTCCTAAATCACCCACCTCCATTTATTCCTTTACTCAATCCCTCCTCAACCACCCCTCAATCACTCCCTCCCTCAATCACTGCCTCCCTCCCACGCTCCCTTCTTCTTTTTCTTGCGTATGGCGTGCACAGCCTAAAGTTATAACCATATAACCATATAACAATTACAGCACGGAAACCGGCCATCTCGACCCTTCTAGTCCGTGCCGAACACATATTCTCCCCTAGTCCCATATACCTGCGCTCAGACCATAACCCTCCATTCCTTTCCCGTCCATATAACTATCCAATTTATTTTTAAATGATAAAAACGAACCTGCCTCCACCACCTTCACTGGAAGCTCATTCCACACAGCCACCACTCTCTGAGTAAAGAAGTTCCCCCTCATGTTACCCCTAAATTTCTGTCCCTTAATTCTCAAGTCATGTCCCCTTGTTTGAATCTTCCCTACTCTCAGTGGGAAAAGCTTATCCACGTCAACTCTGTCTATCCCTCTCATCATTTTAAAGACCTCTATCAAGTCCCCCCTTAACCTTCTGCGCTCCAAAGAATAAAGCCCTAACTTGTTCAACCTTTCTCTGTAACTTAGTTGCTGAAACCCAGGCAACATTCTAGTAAATCTCCTCTGTACTCTCTCTATTTTGTTGACATCCTTCCTATAATTAGGCGACCAAAATTGTACCCCATACTCCAGAATTGGCCTCACCAATGCCTTGTACAATTTTAACATTACATCCCAACTTCTATACTCAATGCTCTGATTTATAAAGGCCAGCACACCAAAAGCTTTCTTTACCACCCTATCTACATGAGATTCCACTTTCAGGGAACTGTGCACAGTTATTCCCAGATCCCTCTGTTCACCTGCATTCTTCAATTCCCTACCATTTACCATGTACGTCCTATTTTGATTTGTCCTGCCAAGATGTAGCATGCTTCTCACACTTATCAGCATTAAACTCCATCTGCCATCTTTCAGTCCACTCTTCCAACTGGCATAAATCTCTCTGTAGACTTTGAAAATCTACTTCATTATCCACAACCCCACCTATCTTAGTATCATCTGCATACTTACTAATCCAATTTACCACACCATCATCCAGATCATTGATGTACATGACAAACAACAGTGGACCCAACACAGATCCCTGTGGCACCCCACTAGTCACTGGCCTCCAACCTGACAAACAACCATCCACCATTACTCTCTGGCATCTCCCATTCAGCCACTGTTGAATCCATCTTGCTACTCCACCATTAATACCCAACCATTGAACCTTCTTAACCAACCTTCCATGAGGAACCTTGTCAAAGGCCTTACTGAAGTCCATATATACAACATCCACTGCTTTACCCTCATCAATTTCCCGAGTAACCTCTTCAAAAAATTCAAGAAGATTAGTCAAACATGACCTTCCAGGCACAAATCCATGTTGACTGTTCCTAATCAGACCCTGTTTATCCAGATGCTTATATATATTATCTCTAAGTATCCTTTCCATTAATTTGCCCACCACTGACGTCAAACTAACAGGTCTATAATTGCTAGGTTTACTCTTAGACCCCTTTTTAAACAATGGAACAACATGCGCAGTACGCCAATCCTCCGGCACTATTCCCGTTTCTAATGACATTTGAAATATTTCTGTCATAGCCCCTGCTATTTCTACACTAACTTCCCTCAATGTCCTAGGGAATATCCTGTCCGGACCTGGAGACTTATCCACTTTTATATTTCTCAAAAGTGTCAGTACTTCCTTTTCTTTGAATCTCATAGTTTCCATAGCTACTCTACTTGTTTCCCTTACCTCACATAATTCAATATCCTTCTCCTTGGTGAATACCGAAGAAAAGAAATTGTTCAATATCTCCCCCATCTCTTTTGGCTCTGCAGATAGCTGTCCACTCTGACTCTCTAATGGACCAATTTTATCCCTCGTTATCCTTTTGCTATTAATATAGCTGTAGAAACCCTTTGGGTTTACTTTCACCTTACTTGCCAAAGCAACCTCATATCTTCTTTTAGCTTTTCTAATTTCTTTCTTAAGATTCTTTTTACATTCTTTATACTCCTCAAGCACCTCATTTACTCCATGCTGCCTATAATTATTGTAGATCTCCCTCTTTTTCCGAACCAAGTGTACAATTTCCCTTGAAAACCATGGCTCTTTCCGATTTTTACTATTTCCTTTCAACCGAACAGGGACATAAAGATTCTGTACTCTTAAAATTTCACCTTTAAGTGTCCTCCATTTCTCTTCCACATCTTTCCCATAAAACAAAAAGTCCCAATTTACTCCTTTTAAATCCTTTCGCATCTCCTCAAAGTTAGCCTTTCTCCAATCAAAAATCTCAACCCTAGGTCCAGTTCTGACCCTCTCCATAATTATATTGAACTTGTTCTATTTTATCTTACTTGATTGTGCACGCCGGGTTGATTGCATTCGTCGAAACAGGGCGGACCAGGCCGTGAAGGTTGCAATCTCCCACCCCCCTCGCTCCCTCACAATCACTCACTCCCCCTACTCCCTCCTTCAACCACCCACTCCCTCCTGAAACAAGGCCTTAAGAAGGATCTCAACGTGCAACGTCACCCATTCCTACTCTCCAGAGATGCTGCCTGACCCGCCGAGTTACTCCAGCATTTTGTGTCAATCTTCGGTGTAAACCAGCATCTGCAGTTCCTTCCTACACAGGGCAAGGGCGTCACGCGCATGCGCGCGCCTTCACCTGCAAGATCACCTCCAAGTCACACACACACACCATCTCCCATATCTGACAATTATTAGTATTTCTCGTTGCTTTTTTCCTCATTGGTTCCAAATCTGGAAATGTATTAATCAGCCCCAGTCGTGGTTTAGGAAGGTGTTGGACACAAAATGCTGGAGTAATTGGCGGAGGAGAACTCAACTCAGAGAAGGAATGGGTCATGTTTCGGGTCGACACCCTTCTTCAGACAGTGAAGAAGGGTCTCGTTCCAAAACGTCACCTATTCCTTTTCTCCAGAGATGCTGCCTGTCCCGCTGAGTTACTCCAGCATTCTGTGTACATCCTCGGTGTAAACCAGCGTTTGTAGTTCCTTCCTACACATTTTGGAAGGTGCTACACCATTAAGGATGGACATCCACCCACGACTATTAATGGACGAATGAAACAATGCATCCGATCTGTGCAACTTATCATTTCTCAGCTCATTCTCCAGAAGTCTCGAGGCAGATAAAATAATACATTCAGCAATCCGCTATAGGTTGTACAAATGCAAAACTTACAAGGGGCGTAGAACATGACCAAAGCTTGCTTCTTTTTCTTGAGGAATTCTTTAAAATCTTCCACACCAAGATGGGCGACACTGGTCTGCTGTTCATCCCAGGACTGTTCGGGCGGTGGAGGAGCTTGAGGACTGGTGGGAAGGAAGGAAGGAAATAATGAAAAAGAGCATTCATACAAAATAGTACACAGCCGATCGCAAGTGACCTCCTCCAACTCCATGTTTAAGAAGGAACTGCAGATGCTGGAAAATCGAAGGTAGACAAAAATGCTGGAGAAACTCAGCGGGTGCAGCAGCATCTATGGAGCGAAGGAAATAGGCAACGTTTCGGGCCGAAATCCTTCAGTCTGAAGAAGGGTTTCAGCCCAAAACGTTGCCTATTTCCTTCACTCCATTGATGCTGCTGCACCACCTAAAGCCCCTGTCCCACTTAGGAAACCTGAACGGAAACTACTGGAGACTTTGCGCCCCACCCAAGATTTCCGTGCGGTTCCCGGAGGTTGCAGGTAGTGGAAGCAGGTAGGGAGACTGATAAAAACCTCCGGTAACCTCCGGGAACCGCACGGAAACCTTGGGTGGGGCGCAAAGTCTCCAGAGGTTTCCGTTCAGGTTTCCTAAGTTGGACAGGGGCATTAGTTTCTCCTCCAACTGCATGTACGTTCCAGTCCTACTAAACACAGATGGCCCTTCATCCTTACGACATGGGTAGACGGTTTTAAATCTTTCTTTATGTCCACAATAGTTTCTCCACAATCACATTTTTCCTTTAACTTTTAGTGTCAGTCCCCAGCTCGTTTCCCCACTGTTCCCTTCACTCATCATCCCAAAGTCAAGGACCAGTCTCACCCCGGTCATTCCATCTTCTCTGGACTCTCCTCTCGGGCAAGAGGCACAATAGTGTGAATACACACACCTCCAGATTCAGGCACAGTTTCTTCCCAGCTGTTATCAGGCAACAGAACTGCACGCTCACCAACTGGAGAGTGGTCCTGGGCTACTAAGTGACAGGAGCAGAATTAGGCCATTCGGCCCATCAACTCTACTACGCCATTCAATCATGGCTGATCTATCTCTCCTGCCTGACCCCATTCTCCTGCCTTCTTCCCATCACCCCCGACACCCGTACTAATCAAGAAATAATCATCGGAGGCGCTTGGACTAACGTTAATTGGACTTTATCTTGCACTAAACATTATTCCCTTCATCAGTACACTGTGGGTGTCTTGATTGTAATCATGGAGTTTACGCTGGCTGGATAGCAGGCAACAAAAAAGCATTTCACTGTACCTCGGTGCACGTGACAATAAACTAAACAATAGAGAGACATAAAAAGCTGGAGTGACTCAGCGCGACAGGCAGCATCTCTGGAGAGAAAGAATGGGTGTCGAGACCCTTCTTCAGACTTCACAAGCTAAATCATACTTGTCCTCTGCAAAGCATTCTCCAGGGGTCAAGTAGGCTCTGGAAAACTAATTTGCTGTCATCCATCTGAGTAGAACCTTCCTGAGCAAGCACAGGTATTACACAATCACCATTTATAATAAATGACATTTGCAAGGATAATGTTCAAACCTGCATTTATTTATTATCAAAGCTGCCAGCCATGGCCACATGATCCCACCCCAATTATTTTTGCTGCGTTTAGGGACGAAGATTGGGAGGTTAATGGGCGAGGTGACGACAGTTGTATCCTCCGGCGTTCCTGCTGACGGACGGGTCAATACACTACATCCCATCACACCAGCTGTCTTCACCAATCGACATCCTGGCGTTGCAGTATTAGCTCCTTGGGAAAGGGCAATGACTGCCACTCATCTTGGGAACGGAGTCAATAGGAATTACAACATCATCGATTTAGCACGAAGCCCGCAAAGACCTCATTATGTTTTCACACACACACACACATATATATATATATATACACACACACACACACACACACACACACCCACACACCCACACACACTCGGCATCTACAGGAAGATCACACGTCTAAGGGGGGGTGGGAGATTGCAACCTTCACGTGATCCACCCTGTACCGACGAATGCAATCAACCTGGCGTGCACAAGCAGAAGATGAAACAGAACAAGAGGCGTAGCTATGGGCACGTGCATGGGCCCTAGCTATGCCTGCCTCTTTGTAGGCTACGTCGAACAATCCTTGTTCGAGGCGTACTGTGGCCCTATCCCCGAACTCTAGCACTGCTACATCGACGACTGCATTGGTGCTACCTCCTGCACCCACACACAACTCACTGACTTCATCCATTTCACCACTAACCTCCATCCGGCACTCAAATACACCTGGACCATTTCCAACATCTCCCTACCATTTCTTGACCTCACTATCTCCATCGCAGGTGACAGACTACTGACCGACATCTACTATAAACCCACTGACTCCCATGGCTATCTGGACTACACTTCTGCCCACCCTGCTTCCTGTAAGTACTCCATCCCCTACTCCCAATTCCTCCGTCTACGCCGCATCTGAACCCAGGGTGAGGTGTTCCACACCAGGGCAACGGAGATGTCCTCATTCTTCAGGGAACGGGGGTTCCCCTCTTCTACTATAGATGAGGCTCTCACCAGGGTCTCTTCTATACCCCGTGACTCTGATCTCCATATTCCTACACATTTACAGCAGCCAATTCACCTACTAAAGTGCACTTTTGGACGGAAGAGGAAACCCTTGTGGTCACAGGGAGAATGTGCAAACTTCACACAAACCGCACTGGATTGAACCTGGGTCTGTTGAGGTTTCCTGGCAAATTGTCTGAAAATGAAATACAGACGTGGACTCTTCCAGGGATAAATATGAACTTCTCCCTGATTAGATTCCTCCTTAAATTGTTTTCATTGCATATTCAATGCCTGGTCCCATGAGAATGATAAAAAGCTTCCCATGATTAGCAGCAGAGGAGGAAAATATCAGGGGTAGGATGTTTGATTACCTGCTGGCAGCGGCTCTGGGAATTCAGTGGAACAATTCTACAAGCCAGCTGTAGCTTATGGTTGTATTTTCGACAGATCTGAAAAAATATATATTTCTACGATCTGCAAGATTTGTATTAATATTGTTGAGGTGTATAAAATCATGAGCGGAATAGGCCAGAGTCTCTTGCCCAGAGTGGGTGAACCGAGGCCCAGTGGACACAGGTTGAAGGTGAAGGCGAAAAGATTGAATAGGAGGGGTAATTGAATAGGAGGGGTAATTTTTCACACAAAGGGTGGTGGGTTTATAGAACAAGCTGCCAGAGGAGGTAGTTGAGGCAGGGACTATCCCAACGTTTACAGGTACATGGGCAAGTAGACACAAAATGCTGGAGTAACTCAGCGGGTGAGGCAGCATCTCTGGAGAGAAGGAATGTGCGACGTTTCGGGTGGAGATTGATGTCAGGGGAGGGGACAGGATGTCAGGGGAGGTCCCGCCCCCTCCCCTGGCATCAGTCTGCAGAAGGGTCACGACCCGAAACGTCGCCTGTTCCTTCTCTCCAAAGATGCTGCCTCACCCGCAGAGTTACTCCAGCATTTTGTGTCTACCTTTGACTTAAACCAGCATCAGCAGTTCTTTCTTACACAGGGACATGGGTAGGACAGGTTTGGAGCGTCTGGGCTTGTACACTCTGGAGTTTAGAAGATGAGAGGGGATCTTATTGAAACATATAAGATTAACAACGGTTTGGACACGCTAGAGGCAGGAAACATGTTCCCGATGTTGGGGGGGGTCTAGAACCAGAGGCCACAGTTTAAGAATAAGGGGTAAGCCATTTAGAACGGAGACGAGGAAACACTTTTTCTCACAGAGAGTTGTGAGTGTGGAATTCTCTGCCTCAGAGGGTGGTGGAGGCCAGTTCTCTGGATACTTTCAAGAGAGAGCTAGATAGGGCTCTTAAAAATAGCGGAGTCAGGGGATATGGGGAGAAGGCAGGAACATGGTACTGATTGGGGATGATCAGCCATGATCACATTGAATGGTGGTGCTGGCTCGAAGGGTGGGATGGCCTACTCCTGCACCTATTGTCTATTGATATGGACAAAACGCAGGCAGGTGGGACTAGTGTAGCTAGGACATGTTGGCCGGTGTGGGCAAGTTGGGCCGGAGGGCCTGTTTCCATGCTGAGTCTAAGATTTCTCGACAGGGTGAGACTACTTAACTGCAGGATACCAAGAGAACAAAATTTTCCCGCACGGCCCACGGGCTGGATTCGGGTCTCCTTCCGATCCAGTAAAGCAATTTAATTAAACATTGTCACACTGAGGATTCACTTGCCATCCTTTGCCTTCCAAATGTCAAATCAAAAGTAATTACTTTCTCTGTGACACTTGGGGAGTGACACTGAGGCTGACAAGAGTGCAGTCCAGCATGGCTGCGTTACTGCGGAGTGATCTCATCGGTACCAACCATTTAATGATCAAACACTAGACACAGCAGGCGACATTTCATCCTGAAAACTTTGCAGAGCTAACCAGCGATGGAGCTGCGAGTTCAGAGAATGCAGAGCAATACTTCGTTGAAAAAATACATATTTTCAAGAGAATCAAGTGTTTTATTGTCACATGTCCCAGATAGAACAGTGAACAATGATTTTTTCTCTACGGGTGCAGAAATATTTACGAGGATACTGCCAGGGCTCGAAGGCCTGAGCTATATGGAGAGGTTGGGCAGGTTAGGGTTCCACGGAGCCAAGGAGGATGAGGGGGTGATCTTATAGAGGTGTACAAAACCATGAGGGGAATAGATGGGGTAAATGCACAGAGTCTTCAAGGGAGTCCAGAACTAGGGGCACAGTTTAAGAAGAAGGGGGAAGCCATTTAGAACGGAGATGAGGAAAAAAAAAATTCACACAGAGGGTTGTGAATCTGTGGAATTCTCTGCCTCAGAAGGCAGTGGAGGCCGGTTCTCTGGATGCTTTCAAGAGAGAGTTAGACGGAGCTCTTAAAGATAGCGGAGTCAGGGGATATAGGAAAAGGCTGGAAAGGGGTACTGATTGTGGATGATCAGCAATGATCACAGTGAATGGCGGTGCTGGCTTGAAGGGCCAAATGGCCTACTCCTGCACCTATTGTCTATTGTCTTTCATCCACAGGAGGGGAATCGAGAACCAGAGGACATATATTTAAAGTGAGGGGGGTGGGGGGGGGGGGGGGGAGAAGGTGATATAAACCAGAGGAGGTTTACGAGAATGATCCCAGGAATGATTTGGTTAACATATGATGAGCATTTGACGGCATTGAGCGGCAATTTGAGCCTGTACTCGCTGGAGATTAGAAGGATGAGGGGGAAACCACGTTCAAACCTTACCGAATAGTGAAAGGCTTGGATAGAATGGATGTTGAGAGAATGTTTTCTCTTGTGGGAGAGTCTAGGACCAGTGGACATAGCCTCAGAATAAAAGGACGTACCTTTAGAAAGGAGATGAGGAGGAGTTCCTTTAGCCATATGGAGGTGAATCTGTGGAATTCATTGGAGGCCAGGTCAATGGGTATTTTTATGGTGCTGATTGACAGGTTCTTGATTAGTATGCGTGTCAAGCGGTTATGGGGAGAAGACAGGCGAATGGGGTTCGGAGGGAGAGATAGATCAGCCATGATTGAATGGCGGAGTAGACTTGATGGGCCGAATGGATTAATTCTGCTCCGAGAAGTTATGAACTATAAACACGAGTCCACACCAACCATCGATCACCGTTCTCACTAGTTCCATATTGTCAAACTTTCTAAATTCTGCTCCTATTACTGATGATAGACACAAAAAGCTGGAGTAACTCAGCAGGACCGGCAGCATCTCTGGAGAGAAGGAATGGGTGACATTACACCAGTTGTTTTGCGTCTATCTTCGTGTTAAACCAACATCTGCAGTTCCTTCCTACACCTACAACAGCACGTACTTGTGGAGCCACTCGATGATTTTGTCTTTGGTCCGCAGATGGGGCAGTGTCCACTTATCTTCTGTATTTTCAAAGTACTTGAGTGTTGGGAATCCAGTGATTTGATACCTTTCCCCCACGTTCTTGTGAGTTGTTACATCCACTGCCGCCAACACACCTGGGCTCTAGGATAACAATGGAAAACAGTGACTGGAAAGGAGGACAGGGGCAAAGGCAGAAAGGGTAGAAACAATAGACAATAGACAATAGGTGCAGGAGTAGGCCATTTGGCCCTTCGAGCCAGCACCGCAATTCAATGTGATCATGGCTGATCATCCCCAATCAGTACCCCGTTCCTGCCTACTCCCCATATCCCCTGACTCCACTATTTTTAAGAGCCCTATCTAGCTCTCTCTTGAAAGCATCCAGAGAATCGGCCTCCACCACCCTCTGAGGCAGAGAATTCCACAGGCTCACCACTCTCTGTGAGAAAAAGTGTTTCCTCGTCTCCGTTCTAAATGGCTTACTTGTTATTCTTAAACTGTGGCCCCTGGTTCTGGTCTCCCCCAACATCGGGAACATGTTTCCTGCCTCTAGCGTGTCTAAGCCCTTAACAATCTTATATGTTTCAATTAGATGCCCTCTCATCCTTCTAAACTCCAGAATGTACAAGCCCAGCCGCTCCATTCTCTCAGCAAGCCCAGCCGCTCCATTCTCTCAGCATACGCCATCCCGGGAACTAACCTTGTAAACCTACGCTGCACTCCCTCAATAGCAAGAATGTCCTTCCTCAAATTAGGGGACCAAAACTGCACACAATACTCCAGGTGTGGTCTCACTAAGGCTCTGTACAACTGCAGAAGGACAACTGCAGAAACAAAGGGGTGAAATTTAAAAAAAAAACACCTTACATTTTGAACGATAGGTAGAAGTCAGGGCGGCACGTTGGCACAGCGGTGGAGTTGGTGCCTTACAGCACCAGAGACTCGGGTTCAATCCTGACTACGGGTGCTGTCCGTACAGAGTTTGCATGCGCTCCCCATGACCCGCGTGGGTTTTCTCCGGGAGCTCTGGTTTCCTCCCACACTCCAAACACGTACAGGTTTGTGGGTTAAGTGGCTTGGTGAAATTGTAAATTGTCCCTAGTGCGTGTTGGATACTGTTAGTGTGCGGGGGTTGCTTGTTGGCACGGACTCTTGGCTTGTCCTGCAGTGTATCTCTGGACTAAACTAGGGATAACTATTTCTCCTTTCTCAGGTGTACAGTTTCAATTCCGACTAGTCTGGCAATAGTGTGTACGATACATAGATACATAGAAAATAGGTGCAGGAGTAGGCCATTCGGCCCTTCGAGCCTGCACTGCCATTCAATATGATCATGGCTGATCATCCAACTCAGTATCCCGTACCTGCCTTCTCTCCATACCCTCTGATCCCTTTAGCCACAAGGGCCACATCTAACTCCCTCTTAAATATAGCCAATGAACTGGCCTCAACTACCCTCTGTGGCAGAGAATTCCACAGATTCACCACTCTCTGTGTGAATTTTTTTTTTCTCATCTCGGTCTTAAAGGATTTCCACCTTATCCTTAAGCTGTGACCCCTTGTCCTGGACTTCCCGAACATGGGGAAAGAATAAGAAAGAATATAAACATTTCCTTACATTACTGTCACTATTTAGCAGTTCAGCAGCTTCTTCATAGTCTGGCTTCATCTTCTTACAATGTCCACACCCTGTGTTGCAGATGGAACAAAAATTAGAAATGCATACATGCATGTGCGGTCACGGTGGCGCAACGGTAGAGTTGCTGCCTTACAGCGCCGGAGACCCGGGTTCGATCCCGACAACGGGTGCTGTCTGTACGGAGTTTGTACGTTCTCCCCGTGACAGCGTGGGTTTTCTCCGAGATCTTCGGTTTCCTCCCACATTCTAATGAGTTTCAGGTTTTTTAGGTGAATTGGTTTGGTATAAAATGTAAAATTGGCCCTCGAGTGTGTCAGGTCGTGTTAATGTGCAGGGATTGCCAGTCGGCACGGACTCGGTGGGCCGACGGGCCTGTTTCCGCACTATATCACTAAACTAAACCAAACCTGGAGAAAACTCATGTGGGCACAAGATGAACGTGTAAACTCTACAAAGACAGCAGCCGAGGTGAGGATCGAACCCTGGTCTCTGTGAGGCAGCAGCTCGACCAACTGTGCGGCCCCTTCTCAGGTGGTGAATTCCAGATATTCACTTGAGTCAATATCTCCTGCTTATTATCCTCCTTACGAAGAGAAATCGATCCTTCCTTTATTCACAATCTAAGTTCCACAGATCAGTCAGAAGAAGGGTCTCGATCCAAAACGTCACCCATTCCTTCTCTCCAGAGATGCTGCCTGTCCTGCTGGGTTACTTCAGCATTTTGTGTCTATCTCAGTTCTATAGAGTTCAATTACAAGCATTAAGGCTCTGGGCCTCGTCTTGCTGAAGTTTATAACAATGAGGGGGGGGGGGAGGTCTAATTGAAACCTACCGTATAGTGAAAGGCCTAGATAGAATGGACGTGGAAGGAATGTTTCCAATAGTGGGAGAGTTCAGAGGGCGTGGCCTCACTAAAAAAGGACGTTCCTTAAGAATGGAGATGAGGAGGAATCTCTTTCGGCAAATCTGTGGAATTCATTGCCACAGATGGCTGTGGAGACCAAGACATTTGGTACTTTAATGCGGAGAGTGGGGTGTTCTTGATTGGAACGGGCATCAAAGATTACGGGGAGGAGGCAGAAGAATGGGTTTGAGAATGAAAAATAGATTAACCATGAGTGAATGACGGTGTAAACTCGATGGACCGAATGGCTAAATTCTGATTCCGAGTCTTATAGTCTTACGGTAATTTTAGATTTTAGAGATACAGCACGGAAACGGGCCCAACGACCCACTGGGTCCACGCCGACCAGCGATCACCCCGTACACTAGCACTATCCTACACACAGTGGGTACAATTATACAATTCTAAAACTCTGAACATTAATAGCCCATTATCTGTTATTTGCACTTTATCAGTTTATTTATTCATGTGTGTATATATTTATATAATGGTATATGGACACACTGATCTGTTTTGTAGTCAATGCCTACTATGTTCTGTTGTGCTGAAGCAAAGCAAGAATTTCATTGTCCTATCTGGGACACATGACAATAAACTCTCTTGAATCTTGAATCTAATTTTACCGAAGCCAATTAACCTACAAACGTGTACGTCTTCGGAGTGTGGGAGGAAACCCGAGCGCCCGGAGAAAGTCCACGTGGTCACATAGATACATAGATACATAGAAAATAGGTGCAGGAGTAGGCCATTCGGCCCTTCTAGCCTGCACCGCCATTCAATATGATCATGGCTGATCATCCAACTCAGTATCCCGTACCTGCCTTCTCTCCATACCCCCTGATCCCTTTAGCCACAAGGGCCACATCTAACTCCCTCTTAAATATAGCCAATGAACTGGCCTCAACTACCCTCTGTGGCAGAGAGTTCCAGAGATTCACCACTCTCTGTGTGAAAAAGTTTCACGGGGAGAAGTACACTCTCCATGCAGGCAGCACCCGTAGTCAGGATGGAACCCGGGTCTCTGGCGCGGTGAGGCAGCAACTCTACCGCTGCGCCACCTAAACCGCACCCAGCTCATCATCCGCCCTCTGTAATGGACAATACGAATTAAGGACGATTGGTTTATCTAAACCACGACATAATTTGAGGTTTAATTACATTTCCAGCTGCCGGTGCCACAAAACATGACCAAGCGGCTCTGCCTGAGCGATAAGTAGACAGGACATGACAGGGTTATTATTTTCATGTTTAATAACTTCCCCTCGTTGTGACTGCTACCAGCTGCTACCTCAGCAATGAGTACAGCTTTACTAATGCACACCTGTCAACTGTTCAAATGCAGTCAAGAGAATCTGGATTGAAAACCTCTTTAAGGAGGACAAGGGTTGAAGTATTTTTATCTCATTTTAATAGACTGCACTTCATTGGGTCTAAAATATATTCAGCCAGCTAGTTAGCAGATTAGGAAAACCCATTACAAATAGCAACCAAAAGGCTACTGCTGCTTCCCTGAAAGCTATTCCATTTGGACCCACTTTTTTCTGCCACCCACTCTCTGCACTATAGACAATAGACAATAGGTGCAGGAGTAGGCCATTCGGCCCTTCGAGCCAGCACCATCATTCACTGTGATCATGGCTGATCATCCACAATCAGTACCCCGTTCCTGCCTTCTTCCCATATCCCTTGACTCCGCTATCTTTAAGAGCTCTATCTAGCACTCTCTCTAAAGCATCCAGAGAATTGGCCTTCACTGCCTTCTGAGGCAGAGAATTCCACAGATTCACAACTCTCTGGGTGAAAATGTTTTTCCTCATCTCCGTTCTAAATGGCCTACCCCTTATTCTTAAACTGTGGCCCCTGGTTCAGGACTCCCCCAACATTTGGACCTGTTTTCCCCATACCCATACAAAATACCATACAGTTCTTCGAGTACTTGTTCAATTTCCATTATGAAATTATTAAATAATTTTTTTCAATTATGTCTTCACATTCATGGGGCGGCACGGTGGCGCAGAGGTAGAGTTGCTGCCTTACAGCGTCAGAAACCCAGGTTCAATCCCGACTACAGGTGCTGTCTGTACAGAGTTTGTACGTTCTCCCCGTGACTGCGTGGGTTTTCTCCGGGTGCTCCAGTTTCCTCCCACACACCAAAGACATACAGGTTTATGGGTAATTTGTCTTCAGTAAAATTGTCCCTAGTGTTGGATAGTGTTAGCGTACAAGGTGATCACCAGTCGGTGCAGACATGTTGGGTGGAAGGGCCTGCTTATGTGCTGTATCTCTAAAGTCTGAAGTTGTACATTTAGGACACCACTTGCTACATCCCAGGAAGGGTCATGTCTTGGGTTGGGACCCTTCTTCGGTCCCGACACAAAACAGCTTCTATCCATGTGTAAGAAAGAACTGCAGATGCTGGATAAAAGCGAAGGTAGACACAAAATGCTGGAGTAACTCAGCGGGTGAGGCAGCATCGATGGAGAGAAGGAATGGGCGATGTTTTGGGTCGAGACCCTTCTTCAGACTGATGTCGGGGAAGGGGGCGGGACAAAGATAGAAAGTAGGCGGAGACAGTGGTAATAGTAATAGTAATAGTAGACGCTCAGTCCGTCGTAACCTACCTGATCTCCCAGTTGCTCAGCACTTCAACTCCCCCTCCCATTCCCAATTTGACCTTTCTGTCCTGGGCCTCCTCCATTGTTAGAGTGAGGCCCAGCGCAAATTGGAGGAACAGCACCTCATATTTCGCTTGGGCAGCTCACACCCCAGCGGTATGAACATTGACTTCTGTAACTTCAGATAGCCCTTGATTTCTCTCTCCTTCCCCTCCCCTTCCCAGTTCTCCTACGTCTCCGCCTACTTTCTATCTTTGTCCCGCCCCCTTCCCCGACATCAGTCTGAAGAAAGGACTCGAACCAAAAACCACCCATTCCTTCTCTCCATAGATGCCGCCTCACCCACTGAGTAACTCCAGCATTTGGTGTCTACCTTCAGCTTCTATCCATGTTCTCCAGAGACGCTGCCTGACCCGCTGAGTTACTCCAGCACTTTACGTCCTTTTTTGTAAATCAGTATCTGCAGTTCCTTGTTTCTACACCCCATCAGGTGTTGCTCACCGCCTACTGTTACATAATGCAGGTATGAAATGCTCCTCCTATCCTCTATGCCCAATAACAAATATAGCCTACATCACACCCTCAATACAACTGATTTACATTGAATTTTTTTTTGTGGCACATTCTTTTTACTTGGAATGTAATAAAAAATTAATAAAAAAGCATTACAGATACTTGGCTATACCAAACAGAGACACAAAATGCCGGAATAACTCAGGGGGCCAGGCAGCATCTCTGGAGAAAATGGATGGGTGATGTTTCTGGTCAGGAGTGATGAAAGACCCGAAACGTAACCTCTCCATTTTCTCCAGAGATGCTGCCTGACCCATTTATTTTGTGAAAAGATTCAATAGGAACCTGCGGGGCAACTTTTTCCACACAGAGTTTGGTGGGTGTATGGGCCGAGCTGCCGTAGGAGGTAGTTCAGGCAGGTACTATAACAACAGGTAAAAGACATTTGGACAGGTACATGGGTTGGATATGTTTGGAGGGATATGGGCCAACTACGGACAGGCGGAACACGTGCATGTGGGGCACCTTGGTCTGCATGGGCAAGTTAGGTTGAAGGGCCTGTTATTGTGACTCTATGACGATATTACTTTATGTACTTTAATTTAAAGGAAAGAGGACCATTGAAACATATAAGATTGTTAAGGGCTTGGCCACGCTAGAGGCAGGAAACATGTTCCCGATGTTGGGGTTGTCCAGAACCAGGGGTCACAGTTTAAGAATAAGGGGTAAGCCATTTAGAACGGAGACGAGGGAACACTTTTTCTCACAGAGACTTGTGAGTTTGTGGAATTCTCTGCCTCAGAGGGCGGTGGATGCGGGTTCTCTGGATGCTTTCAAGAGAGAGTTAGATAGGGCTCTTAAAAATAGCGGAGTCAGGGGATATGGGGAGAAGGCAGGAACGGGGTACTGATTGGGGATGATCAGCCATGATCACATTGAATGGCGGTGCTGGCTCGAAGGGCCGAATGGCCTACTCCTGCACCTATTGTCTATGGTCTATAAACCCACCAAATTCATGCCGAAAATTGATCACCCATTCATACTAGTTCTATGTTATCCTATTTTCCCATCCACTCCCAACACATTAGAGGCAATTTACTGTTATAACCTGCAAAACTGCACGCCTTTGGGACGAGAGAGAAGCCTGGAGAATATGCAAACCTTCCACAGGTCAGGATCGAACCCGGGACTCTTGCTCTGCGAGGCAGCAGTTCTACCAGCTGCGCCACCCTAGTTTCTCATTTTATAATAATGTTACAGTATTTGAATGATTGAATGTTTGGTTATTACATATTTTCTATGTGCATGATAAGGTCGGGGGGAGTTCTTCCACCCCCCTCCTCCCCCAGCCACGGGCACCATATAATCCCGTGCTACCTGCTCCATGGTCGGATAGTCGGCGACTAAACCGTCTCCTCCACCTGGTTTGCCAGGTGAGGAGGGGGCTGTGGACCCCCAGCAGGACCAAAAACAAGACCTGCCAAAGGGCAGATGAGCTCCTAGTGAGCCGGCGGCCATCCACACTTCAGTAGAAGTTGCGATCACTGTCGTACGTAGCATTGTAAGGCACTGTGCCCGTTGATGCTTTCAACGATGATGATGATAGAAACATAGAAAATAGGTGCAGGAGTAGGCCATTCGGCCCTTCGAGCCTGCACCGCCATTCAATATGATCATGGCTGATCATCCAACTCAGTATCCTGTACCTGCCTTCTCTCCATACCCCCTGATCCCTTTAGCCACAAGGGCCACATCTAACTCCCTCTTAAATATAGCCAATGAACTGGCCTCAACTACCTGATATGTGCATTAGTCATATAGTCATGCAGCATGGAAACAGGCCCTTCGGCCCAACTTCCCCATACCGACCAACATGCCCCATCAACTAGTCGCACCTGTTTGTATTTGGCCCATATCCCTCTAAACCTGCCCTATCCATGTATCTGTCTAATTGTTTCATAAACGGTGTGATAGTCCCTGCCTCAACTACCTTCTCTGGCAGTTTGTTTCATGCACCCGCCACCCTTTGTGTGAAAAAGTCACCCCTTCAGATTCCTATTCAATCTTTCCCCCATCACCTTGAACCTATGTCCTCTGGTTCTTGATTCCCCTACTCTGAGCAAGAGACTCTGTGCGTCCACCCGATTTATTCCTCTCATGATTTTATACACCTCCGATGTTTTACACACCTCTATTGTGATCCAGGCCCCGTTATGCTGCTACAAGTAAGAATGTTATTGCTTGGTACATATGACAACTAAACATTCTTGTCTCTTCCGAACTCAAACATATTACACCCCTGTCTCCGTCAGGCCTGAAAAAACAAAACCAGCCTATCCTGTCTTTCCGAAGAACTAAAATCTTCCTATTGATGCAACATCCCAATGAATATTCTCTGCACCTTTGCCAGAACAATCACTGAAGGGGAAGTGACAAAAAATATATATAATCTGCCATTTAAAAAAAAAAAGAGAGATTCATTGCCTCTTCTTCGGTGACTAAGTTACAAGTGATTGCAATTTCTCCGTTGATGAGCTGTTTTCAACAACAGGTTGATTTTCCCCACTTGCTTCTACATAAACGGCTGTTGATAGTCAATCATTTGAGTGTATTCGTGATTAAAATCAAAGATATTTTTTTTAGACTAAGTGTAACAAAGTGATTGCGGAATAATTTAGTGAAGGCTGGCGTTTCTCCTACAACAATCAACATCTGTTGCGGTGGAGACTGTATAATTTCCAGTAAAATGCACACAGTCTCTTGCCTTGAATTGGTGAATCCAGGACCAGAGAACATTGTTTTTAAGGCGAAGAGGAAAAAATTTAAGAGGAATCTGAGGGGTAACTTTTTCCACACAAAGGGTGGTGGGTGTATGGAACGAGCTGCCAGGGAAGGTAGTTGATGCAGGGACTATCCCAACATCCCTATGGGCGGTCATGGTGGTGCAGCCTTAGAGCGAATGCTCAATCCTGGTTCAATCCTGACTACAGGTACTGTGTGTACAACTCCCCGATGTTGGGGAAGTCCAGAACAAGGGGTCACAGTTTAAGGATAAGGGGGAAATCTTTTAGGACCGAGATGAGAAAAAAAAATTTCACACAGAGAGTGGTGAATCTCTGGAATTCTCTGCCACAGAAGGTAGTTGAGGCCAGTTCATTGGCTACATTTAAGAGGGAGTTAGATGTGGCCCTTGTGGCTAAAAGGATAAGGGGGTATGGAGAGAAGGCAGGTACAGGATACTGAGTTGGATGATCAGCCATGATCATATTGAATGGCGGTGCAGGCTCGAAGGGCCGAATGGCCTACTCCTGCACCTATTTTCTATGTTTCTATGTTTGTACGTTCTCCCCGTGATCTGCGTGGGTTTTCTCCGAGATCTTCGGTTTCCTCCCACACTCCAAAGACGTACAGGTATGGTAAATGTAAAAATTGTTCCTAGTGCGTGTGGGATAGTGTTAATGTGCGTGGATCGCTGGTCGGTGCGGACCCGGTGGGCCGAACGGCCTGTTTCCGCGCTGTAGTTCTAAAACAAAATTTAAGAAATAGTTAGACAGGTACATGGATAGGACGGGTTTGGGGGGATTAGGATCCAAACGCGGGCAGGTGGGACTAATGTAGCTGGGACATGTTGGCCGATGCGGGCAAGTTGGGCCGAAGGGCCTGTTTCCACAATGTATCACTCCATGAGTGTATTTTCACAGCCACAGTCGGGATGGAAGGAGTTTTTGTGCAATGTTCTCGCACTGACTGCCTTCCTGAGCAGCCCAAAAACTCACTTCACTGGGCAACCACAATGAGCAGAACTTATTAAAAGTGGAAATAATAGCTGGTGGAGACTGACTCTGTCACATTTTATCAGCTCCTCGCTGAGGCAGTGGCTTGGCTTGGGTTTGATGTCACTTCTGCTGTAAATGAGATTAAGCCACAAACTGTGTTGCCGTTTAGCTCCTATTGTCCTTGATTCAAGTACTGTCAACAGTGAGTGTTGTGTTGATTAAGAACAGGATTTAGTGGCTGACTTGGTTTAGTTCACTGGCACAGCTACAAGACACTGAGGATCACTGCTGCCCTGTCTTTCTCTCTCTCTTCTCGCTGAAAAGGGCCCATACCATTGAGACCCAGTAATAGAGTCTCCGAGTCGTACGGCACAGAAACAGACTCCTCGGCCCAAACCTGTCCACGATAGACAAGATGCCCGTCTACGCTGGTTTTTCTATGCTGAAACTAGACAACCTGCCTTGCTTCAGTCGGAAGAAAGGCATTGACCCGAAAGGTCACCCATTCCTTCTCTCTAGAGATACTGCCTGTCCCGCTGAGTTACTCCAGCTTTTTGTGTCTATCTTCAGTTTAAACCAGCATCTGCAGTTCCTTCCTACACGTATCATTCGGGATGTGAGACAAAACCAGAGAACCGGGGCGGGCACGGTGGCGCAGCGGTAGAGTTGCTGCCTTACAGCGCCAGAGACCTGGGTTCGATCCTGACTATGGGTGCTTCTCTGTACGGAGTTTGTATGTTCTCCCCGTGAACTGCTTGGGTTTTTCTCCAAGATCTTCGGTCCAAAGACATCCAGGTTTGTAGGTCAATTGGCTTGGTAAAATTGTAAATTGTCCCTCGTGTGTGTGGGATGGTGTTAGGGTGCAGGAATCACTGGTTGGCATGGACACAGTGGGCTGAGGGGCCTGTTTCCGCGCTGTATCTCTAAGAAAAAAACGCTGAGGAAATCTACGCGGTCACGGGAAGAATGTGCACACTCAGCAGACTGTTCTTCAGAAGGTTTCACAGTGGCTGGCCCAGTTGATTTTTTTTCAGTCAGTGGTGGCAAACGTGGACTATGCAGTGGTGATGTTTTAGTTTAGTTCAGTTTAGTTTAGAGATACAGCGCGGAAACAGGCCCTTCGGCCCACCGAGTCCGTAACGACCAGCGATCCCCGCACATTAACACTATCCTACACACACTAGGGACAATTTTTCACATATACACCAAGCCAATTAACCTACAAACCTGTACGTCTTTGGAGTGTGGGAGGAAACCAAAGATCTCAGAGAAAGCCCACGCGGTCACGGGGAGAATGTACAAACTCCGTACAGACAGCACCCATAGTCAGGATCGAACCCGGATCTCCGACGCTGCAAGCGCTGTAAGGCAGCAACTTTACTGCTGCGCCACTGTGCTAAACCAAAGTCCCTAACGGATAAATAAAGTTCATTGAATAATTAAAAGTCAAGGATGGGTGATTACTTTAGTTTTGATACTGCATGAAAACAGGCCCTTCGGCCCACCAAGTCCATGCTGACCGTCGATCACCCGCAAACTTGTTCCGCGTTATCCCAATTTTGCATCACTTCTAATGTTTTCTAAAAATAATGGTCCTACCGTTAGGTTGTAAGGTACCCAAGCAGAATGAGGTGCTGTTCTGCCTGTATGTGCATGCTCTCACTCTGGCAATGGAGGATGCCCATGACAGAAAGTTCAGTGTGGGAATGGGCAGAGGAGTTAAAATGGTTAGCAACTGGCAGATCCAGTAGACCGAGGACCGAGTGTTCTGCGAAACGGCGCAGAGTCTACCCTTGGTCTTGCTGACGTAGTGGAGGCCACAATGGGAACATCGGAAGGCAGTAGGTGTTATAAGGTCTAAATGATAGGAGCAGAAATAGGCCATTCGGCCCATCAAGTCTACTCTGCCATTCAATCATGGCTGATCTATCTCTCCCTCCTAAACCAATTCTCCTGCCTTCTCAATTTCCCTTCTGGGATAAAGTTCTATCGTATCGTTTCTCCCAATAAACCCCTGACACCCGTACTAATCAAAAATCTACCTATCTCCGCCTTAACATTATCCATTGACGGCCTCCACAACCTTCTGTGGCAAGATGTGGTTCGAGAAGGTGTACAAGAACTTCTGCCTCACTTGGAAAGACTGCATATATGCCTATATATATTCTCCTCTCTCCCAAATGGCAAAAGGTACAGAAGTGTGAAAACGCACACCCCCAGATTCAGGGACAGTTTCTTCCCGGCTGTTATCAGGCAACTGAGTCATCAGACCACCAACTAGACAGTACTCCTGAACTACTATCTACCTCATTGCTGACCCTTGGACTATCCTCGATCAGACTTTGGTGGCTTTACCTTGCACAGAATGTTATTCCCTTTATCATGTATCTGTACACTGTAAATGGCTCAATAGACAATAGGCAATAGGTGCCGGAGTAGGCCATTCGGCCCCTTCGAGCAAGCACCGCCATTCAATGTGATCATGGCTGATCATCCCCAATCAGTACCCCGTTCCAGCCTTCTCCCCATATCCCCTGACTCCATGATTTTTAAGAGGCCCCAATCTAGCTCTCTCTTGAAAGCATCCAGAGAACCTGCCTCCGCCGCACTCTGAGGCAGAGAATTCCACAGACTCACCACTCTCTGTGAGAAAAAGTGTTTCCTCGTCTCCGTTTTAAATGCCTTACTCCTTATTCTTAAACTGTGGCCCCTGGTTCTGGTCTCCCCCAACATCGGGAACATGTTTCCTGCCTCTAGCGTGTCTAAGCCCTTAACAATCTTATATGTTTCAATGAAATACCCTCTCATCCTTCTAAACTCCAGAGTGTACAAGCCCAGCTGCTCCATTCTCTCAGCATATGACAGTCCCGCCATCCCGGGAATTAACCTTGTAAACCTACGCTGCACTCCCTCAATAGCAAGAATGTCCTTCCTCAAATTAAGGGACCAAAACTGCACACAATACTCCACGTGTGCTCTCACTAGGGCTCTGTACAACTGCAGAATGACCTCTTTGCTCCTATATTTGATTCCTCTTGTTTTAAAGGCCAACATGCCATTCGCTTTCTTCACTGCCTGCTGTACCTGCATGCTTACTTTCACAGAGTGATCTACAAGGACCCCCAGATCCCGTTGTACTTCCCCTTTTCCCAACTTGACGCCATTTAGATAGCAATCGATTGTAATCGTGTATTGTCTTTCTGCTGACTGGACTGCATGCAACAAAAACTTTTCACTGTACCTCGGTTAACGTGACAATAAACTAAAACATACAAGTGGCAGAAAAAGGGTTACTCTTGAGCTGTAACTTACAGGGTGCGTAAAACATGACAAGTGCTGATGAATGTTCTCCCAGGAACTCATCGAAGCCATCGTCTGTCAAATGGTACACCGCGGAGTCTTGCTCTGCCCACGAAACCTCAGAGGCCTTTGGTTGTGGAGCCTGGGGGCTGGTGGTAAAAGTAAATGCAAGAGCATTAACCATACAAGTGCAGAAGATAAATTACAGTCTAATGTTGCGGTTTTGATTTTGTTTTTTGTCACGTGTACCGAGGTACAGTGAAAGGCTTTTGTTGTGTGCTAACCAACCAGCAGAATGACAATACAAGATTACAATCGAGCCATTCGCAGTGTACAGATACATGATAAGGGAAGATAGACACAAAAAACTGGAGAAACTCAGCGGGACAGGCAGCTTCTCTGGAGAGAAGGAATGGGCGATGTTTCGGGACCAGACCGTTCTTTGGACCTGGGAAAGGTCTTGACCCTTCCTTCTCTCCCGCTGAGTTCCTCCAGAGTTTAGAAGGATGAATTGACTGGGGTTTAGAAGGATGAGGGGCCTTCTTATAGAAGCATATAAAATTATAAAAGGACTGGACAAGCTAGATGCAGGAAAAATGTTCCCAATGTTGGGCGAGTCCAGAACCAGGGGCCACAGTCTTAGAATAAAGGGGAGGTCATTTAAGACTGAGGTGAGAAAAAAACTTTTTCACCCAGAGTTGTGAATTTATGGAATTCCCTGCCACAGAGGGCAGTGGAGGCCAAATCACTGGATGGATTTAAGAGAGAGTTAGATAGAGTTCTAGGGGCTAGTGGAATCAAGAGATATAGGGAGAAGGCAGGCACGGGTTATTGATAGGGGACGATCAGCCATGATCACAATGAATGGCGGTGCTGGCTCGAAGGGCCGAACGGCCTCCTCCTGCACCTATTTTTTATGTTTCTATGTTTCTAGCTTTTTCTGTCTATATTCGGTTTAAACCAGCATCTGCAGTTCCTTCCTACGCATGATAAGGGAATCACTTTTAGTGCGAGGTATAGCCAGTAAAGTCCGATCAAAGATAGTCCGAGGGTCCCCGAGGAGGTAGATAAGATAGTAGTTCAGGACTGCTCTCTGGTTGTGGTTGGATGGAGGAGGAGCCGGTGTCCTTTGTAACTTTGTCAGTGCCACTACTTGTGTACCTTGGGTGTGCAAACAAAGAATGTCACTGTGCCTTGTCACATGTGACAATAAAGTATTCCATTCCATTTCCACAGACAATGTCTGCAATGGGGTAGAGGTGAAAGAAACAGTACCTGAGCTTGTGGAAGGACCGTTCAGAAGCCTGATAACAGCGGGGAGGAAGCCGATGGTGCGCGATTTCAAGCTTCGGTAAATTCTGCCCGGGGGGGGGGGGGGAGGGGGAGGAATGACCGGGGTGGGACAAGCCTTTTTGATTACGTTGGCTGCTTATTCCGAGGCAATGTGGTGTAGGTGGTGTCAACAGTGGGCAGTCTGGTCTGTGTGATGGACTGGGCTACATCTACGACTCTCTGAGATTTCCTGCGGTCTTGGGCACAGCTGTTCTAGAACCAAGCTATGATGCAAAGTAACAGAATGCTTTCTATGGTGCATCTACAACAGAACGTAGACCATAATCCTCGACCTCGAGGGATAGCCACAATGAAGACGGTAATAGTTTGGAAGAGTCATTGGAGACATTTCAAATGTCTTCAGTTTCTCAAGGAAGTAGAAGTTGGTGTGTGTCTAGTTGCATTAAAGTGGTTGGTCCACAAAAAACTCTTATTCATCTTAGGCCCCCTTCGGTCATGGCTGACCATGGGTGTCTCCAGGGTTGGTGGACGCTTGTGCGTGACTTTGTTTAACGCGGGGAGACTGGTGTACAGACAGCCACCACACGGTCCTTGACAGATCTGGGTCAGGATCCAGTGGCATGGAGTCCAAGACGACCGGAGACCCTTTTCTGCTGCAGCCTTCGTCCGCCTTCCCAGCCCACTAAGGTCAGCCATCATCCTCTGCCTGTTCCACCGTTGAGGTCTTGGTTGGATTGCTCTTCCCCCTCGACCTTACCGCCATGGGTGGCCCTACCAGGGGCACAGCTCCAGACGGCATCGCTCTCAGGATCTCAGGTCCACACAAGCTTCTCCACCACGACAAGGTGACAATCCACAGAGAAAAGAACGTTGGTAATATTAATGCTGAGGAGCTTGAAGGCAAGTACAAGGTAAAGAATGTGGTCAAAATATTTGGGAGCAATTAAACATTTTTGTTGCTCCTCCTTTAGAAGACTGCGGTGAAACTAGAGAGCGGTCCCAAGCTACCATCTACCTCATTGGAGACCTTCAATCTATATTTTAATCGGACTTCATCTCGCATTAAACATTATTCCCTTTATTTATCCTGCATCTGTACACTGGGGACGGCTTGATTGTAATCATCTCTAGTCTTATCGCTGACTGGATAGCACGCAACATAAAAGCTTTACACTGCACCTCAGTATACGATGATAAAAAGCCTTCGATAATGTAGTCATGTAGATCCAGGACTAGTGCATAACAATAAGCTATGAATAAAATTTTGCTCGGATCAAAGGGAAATTAAATGACAGTGCTGCAATTAAGCATCTTTGCATTATGAAATATAGTTAAGCTGACAGCAAACGTAGGTTTGTAATTTTAAAGCAGTGAAGCATTTACATTGTTAATGTGCTGAGCAAAAAGCTTCTGCAAGGGTGTGAAAAAGGTTCCATTCTTTGCAGCCGTGCCTGCGGGATCAGCAAGGTATGGGACACGTAATTCTGCCTGAAAATCCAACGCTTCCAACTTACGTTTCCATCCATTCGACAAAATCTTGGGCTGTGGCTCCGTAGTTTTCAAAATTAAATAGGAACTTCCCCTTCCTTTGAAAGAAGACAGAGAATAAGAAAATCAATTGTCACATTCAGTGTTCACTCAATGGCGCTGTAAGAAACACCCTGATGGGCTGAATGGCCTAATTCTGCTCCTACCACTTATGAATTTACAAACTCACAAGCTCTTCTTAATAAAGAGCAGGAAATGTCTGGTTATGGAATGAATATTTCTGCAAACAAAGCAATAAAGAAACTGAAGCAGTTATTATAGACTGATATCAACTCAACAATAGACAATAGATGCAGGAGTAGGCCATTCGGCCCTACGAGCCAGCACCCCCATTCACTGTGAACAAGGCGGATATTGCTTAATCTAGACACAACCCACTATCATCTTCCACGTATAACTACTTTTGCCGTTACATTTCATTCCTCTTCTCTAGCCTCAGAATAAAAGGATATACCTTTAGAAAGATGAGGTGGAATTTCTTTAGTCAGAGGGTGGTGAATCTGTGGAATTCATTGCCATAGAAAGCTGTGCAGGCAAAGTCAATGGATATTTTTAAGGCAGAGATTGATAGATTCTCGATTAGTGCAGGTGTCAGGGGTTATGGGGACAAGGGAGGAGAATG